>NC_056525.1:194477429-194554520 GCF_019175285.1 Sceloporus undulatus | reverse complement strand
AACAGGGCTGTCTCAGCTTAGCTTCCAAGATCAAATGGATTTTCCTGCCTTTAGGATATTTAGGAAAATTACACAGTCCAAACAATGAATAGCAATATGGGAGACGTTCCAAAAACATAAATCATCTGAGAAGGAAAATGGATGGCCTAAGGTCTCATCAGATTCTTCATACAAATATAAGCCAGATGCATTTCGACTCAGTGTTCATCAGTGGCAAATGAAATATTTATATTGCCCAATGTTTCCTTCAGACAAAAGACTAAAGTGTTGATTTAAAAAAAAAACCTCCACATAATTATATTGATACTAAAAGTACACATATTTACAAAGAAACAACTTCAGTCCAATAGTTACCAACATCACTGTATAGATTTTTATAAATTAAAAATGCCTCTGCTGCTTTACTCCCCACAGCCTAAAGCTAACACTCAGAGGTTCTATTTATATACAGTAGTAAGACTTTCACTCCAACCTCTGTGCTTCATCTATCATCACTTACAGCATCTTGAGTCAAGACTACAATCTGGTGTGAACTTAGAGTTAATGAGCTCTCAAAGACAACAAATCCTTAAAATATATGACTGTATAGGTCCACTACAGATAACAATTGAATACATTACAGTATATATCATGTATAAAAAGTAATACACTTTCAAACAAACATAATAAGACATCCGAATAAGACAATGGCAAAGGACATCTTTCAAAAAGGAACAGACAGACATAACTAGCATATTAAATCCTAAATCATAAGAACAATTTGGCAGGTACTTAAACACAAACCAACATTCTAGACATGAACACTAAAGATAACTTGCATATAGATGTAACATAAACAACATGATTTGAGTACAATGAGGGTACAGTCAGCCTCCCATATCCATGGATTCTTTATCCACAGATTCGACCATACATGGATTAAAAATATTTAAAGATGAATACTCTCTCTCTCTCTCTCTCTCTCTCTCGTCCCTCCAAATTTGCAGCTTTGACTTTTGCAGATTTGATTATTTATGGATTTTATTAACATTTTCTCTCTAGGAATATCTAGGTCCTCCAGCACAACTCTTTGGTCTACTTAGCCCTGAAGGACCTAGAGATTCCTAGAGAGAACACTCCACTAGGCAGCTCCTCCAGTTCAATTCTATTATTATTATTATTATTATTATTATTATTATTATTAACCTTTATTTATGAAGCGCTGTAAATTTACACAGCACTATACATACAATCTTTTTAATTAGACGGTTCCCTGCCCTCAGGCGTACAATCTAAAAAGACATGACACAAAATATCTGGCAGATATTGACCACAGAGTTGCACTGGATGACCTAGAGATTCCTAGAGAGGTGTATTCTTAAGTAAAAACATAGTGTTTTTGTTATTTGCGGTTTTTACACATTTATAAGGGTCCTGTGCCCCTAACCCCAACAAATGTAGAGGGACGAGTATCTTTCAAAAAGCAAACCTTGATTTTGCCATTTTATATAAGGGGCACCATTTTACTGTGCCATTGTATATAATGGGAGTTGAGCATCCATGGATTTTGGTATCCATGGGGTGTTCTGGAACCAAACCACAGCGGATACCAAGGGCCCACTGTAAATACAAGTATATACTATTATACAAACTGTTGGTAAATAGCCAAAAAGTCAGAAAGCAATGAAGATGAAAAGAGCTGAAATAATGTCCTTCAGACTACATGTTCATTTAAACCATTGAGAATTAAAATATTCAGTTTGTGAATCCAGTATAGTTCTCTTTTTCTCAATTTATTATATCCTTCCTTATTTTTTTAACCAAAATTTTGCCTAAATACCAAAAACTAATATCTTTCTCCCCACGTGTAAACTCACAAAAATATGCACTAATGATGCATGATTTTTTTTTCTGGTTCTGATAAAACCTTGTTGTCATTGCTGTGTATAACAGATTACAATGGCTCTGTGTGACATATATTATGCCTTGTGTTTTTTAAGTAAATATAATTAAGATGATATTGTTTGTTGTCCAATGGGTACTGAGTACTTTTAACATACAATAGTTAGTATATACCCCATGATTTCAAATCAGTATCCATTGATCTCACAGGGCGTCTGATGTCACTGTGTACCAGCATATCCCTCAAGTTCTGTCCATGTTTAAAAGTGACCACAGGGACTTGTTTACATATTGGAATATCTTGCATTAAACCCAGTATTTGTGTATAATTTTTTCTGATTTGAGTGGTATGTGCATCATATCAATTGTATAATCATTCTGACTACTTGCTGCCCCTTGTTTTATTTCTTAAAAGGTCACTTCTGTTTGTTCCTGTTGACATATATAGCTTGCTTCAAAGTTCTCAGGGGATATCCTCTGTCTGTAAGTTGCTATTTGAGAATGTTACCTTGTTTAAAGAAAGATCCTAAATTTCTACAATTTCAGCTTGTCCTCAACATGTGAACATGGAAGATTATTTTTAAGGTATCAAGGCTGGTAGTTATGATTTCTTAGAAAAGAATTAACACCTGCAGGGTTTTTTAAAATATATAAATATCAGTAATTAAACTGCAATTTCTGTTCCTGATTTCAGTATCCAAAATGTGAATGCTTCTGGAGTCATGTCAGACTTGATTGTGCTAGGAATACAATTAAATTGTGTCTCAAAATGTAATAAGGTCTCCTTACTACCTTTCCATACTAGAAAAACATAATGGAAATATTCCTTGTACATCATCATATATTTTTATAAGGGTGATTTTCATGACTGTTTTGTTCAGAGCAGTTGATATAGGTATTAATCAGTTTGGGGGGAACTTGGAACCCAAACCCAAACCTGTGTCTGATATTTGCCAATAGTAATTTCCCTTAATGAGGCCAGTGTGGTGTAGTGGTTTGCGTGTTGCAGTAGGACACTGGGAGACCAGGGTTCAAATCTTTGCTCAGGCATGAAAACCCACTGGGTGACCTTGAGGAAGTCATACCCTCTCAGCCTCAGAGGAAAGCAAGGGCAAACCCCCTCTCAACAAATTCTTCCAGTCAAACCCCATGATATGTTTGCCTTCAGGATGCCAAAAGTCATAAATAACTTGCCAGTACACAATAATAACAATTTCTCCATAAACTGAAACGAGTTCTTCTTTAATGCTATTTCATAGTGCCAGTCTAATCTCTCTCTCTCTCTCTCTCTCTCTCTCTCTCTCTCTCAATCTCTCTCTCTCTTGATAGAGTCACAGACTTGGTAGATGAAGGAAATGCTGTAGATGTAGAGTATCTGGATTTCAGTAAGGTTTTTGACAAGGTCTCCCATGATATCCTTGCAAAAAAACTAGTAAAACATGGCCTAAACAATGCAATGGTTAGATGGATTTGTAATTGGTCAACTGACCAGGCCCAAAGGGCACTCAATAATGGTTCCTCCTCATCCTGGAGAGAAGGGACTAGTGGGGTGCCACAGGGTTCTGTCCTGGGCCCGGTGCTATCCAACATATTTATGAATGATTTGGATGATGGAATAAAGGGCATACTTATTACATTTGCAGATGATACTAAATTAGGAGGGATTACTAATACTACAGATGACAGGTTCAGAATTCAAAATGACCTTAACAAATTAGAAAACTGAGCAAAACTAACAAAATGAATTCCAACAGGGAGAAATGTAGGATACTATACAAGAGAAGTAAAAATGAAATGCACAGATATAGGATGGGTGACACCTGGCTTGATGGCAGTATATGCAAAAGGGATCTAGAAGTCTTACTGGACTAAAGTCTGAACATGAGTCAGCAATGTGATGTGACAGCTAAGAAAGCCAATGCATTTCTAGGCTGCATTAAGATAAGTACAGTATAGTGTCTAAATCTAGAGAGGTAATAGTACCACTCCATTCTACTTTGGTCAGACCTCACATGGAATACTGTGTCCAGTTCTAGGCACCACAGTTCAAGAAGGATGTTGACAAGCTGCAGCATGTCCAGAGGAGGGTGACCAAAATGGTGAAAGATCTGGAAACCATGCCCTATGAGGAGTGGCTTAGGGAGCAGTTTTGCCTGGAGAAGAGAAGATTATGGGTGACATGATAGTCATGTTTAAATATTTGAGGGGATGTCATATTGAGGATGGAGCAAGCTTATTTTCTGTTGCTCCAGAGACTAGGACATGGAGCAATGGATTCAAACAACAGGAAAAGAGATTCCATGTCAACATTAGGAAGAACATCCTGATGATAAGAGCTATTTAATAGTGGAACACAATCCCTTGGAGAGTGGTGGAGCCTCCTTCTTTGGAGGTTTTTAAATAGGCTGGCTAGCCACCCATTGGGAGTGGTTTAATTGTGTAATCCTGCATGGCGGGGGATTAGACAAGATGTCCCTTGTGGTCTCTTCCAACTCTTTTTTTAAAAAAATATTTTATTGTTTACAAAGGGTAAAACACAATTACATCACCATTCTACTTTAAAAACACAGGCTAAAATACAGATTTACAGAGCTGAGGTCTCATTCAAAACTCCAGACCAAAATCTCCTGTGGTGTTGTGGTGGAACATGAGCATGAGAATTGAAGTTAACATAATCTATAAGAGGTAACCACTTTTCCTTGAACTGGTTGCAGTTCCTTGCCTCATAGGTTCTCCTGGCATCGTCTGCAAGTTTCTCCATTAACCATCCTTCCAGAACATCGTCCACCATTGATCCATGGACAGATGACCTGTTTTCCAGTTTCTGGCAATGATTAATCTAATTATAGCAACAGAAAAGGATATAATTTCTTTATGATGGAGAAATTTATTATCAAATTGAAATATTGACAAGAGAAGCAATTCCGGGGTGGGTTGAACCTTTAGTGATGTCTGACATCAATTGAACAATCTGTGTCCAGAACCGTTGGACAATTGGGCACCCCAACCACATGTGTAGGTATGTACCTCTTCCCCCCACAACCACTCCAGCACAAAGAAGATGTCTTCCTTGTCATTCGTGCTAGCTGGACAGGGGTCAGGTACCATCTGTATACCACTTTCAATGTGTTTTCCCCTAGGGCAGATGACTTAGATTTATAAGGAGGACAAGACCATATATGATGCCATTTTGCATCTGAAATAACCGACTGTATATCCAACTCCCACCCTGTTTTATAGAAAGTACCCCTCCCATATGAGTTTTCAACCATCCAGTTATACAATGCAGCTGAACCTCCCTTCACTGGTGGACCTGGGACTGTATACATTTGTTCAAGTATGGTCAATGATCTCCTGACCATACTAGCTGGAACACAAATGAGGTAATTTGTTGAATTTGGAGCCAAGAGGGTCTAAGAGGCAACAACACGTTTAAAATACTTTCTGTATTTTTAGGTCTAGAATTCTGAAATAAGTCCTGTATGGTATAAATGCCCTTATCTTCCATCCTTTAAATTGTGTGAATTTATCTGGCCTAAAAAAGGAAAGGTGTAGTAAGAATGGTCTAATTGGGGAACGGCTGGGAGCCATCAGATGGCACCATTTCCTCCAAACTGAAAGTGATGTCCAAAAAAAAAAAAAAGGGGGGGGGTTTCTATGTTTTTTAGAGTTCTGGCTGAGATGTTAGGGGGAAAAAAGGGCTGACCAATTGAGATTTTCCTATGCTTATTTCTAGTTCTACCCAAAGTGTAGAAGTAAATCTCTTAATGAGCTGGATAGCTTGGATTAACTGAAATGCTGCAAAACAGTATTCCAGGTTGGGTATAGCAAGACCTCCATGCTTAGATTTCATATATCGACAATTTTTAGGAAATCGAATTCGTTTACTTGCAAATATAAAGTTGTCTATTTGTTTTCTCCATGAAATAAAATATGAACTGGGAGGGGACAGAGGAATCGTTTGGAATCGTCTCTTCCAACTCTATGGTTCTATGATTCTATGGTACAAAAAAGTTTCTGATGGAGTAGAAACTTTGGCCTGTTACAGACTGCCAAAATAAAGCTGCTTCGGGTCTCTTTGGAGGCATGCTATTTAAATGATGCATGCATCCTAAGAATCCAGAAGCTGCACCAAAGCTGCACTCCAGTGCTTAGGAATGGAGTGTGGCTTTGGTGCGACCTCCGGACTCTTAGGACCCATGCATCATTTAAACAGCATACCTCCAAAGAGACCTGAAGCAGCTTTATTTTGACAGTCTGTAACAGGCCATTATCTCTTTTATTGAACGTTTGCTCAGTGACTATAATGGCTTCTTCCTGAAAGCATCTGGATTTCCTGAATTGCTATATATAACATCATGACATCTATAGTCACCAATATTATAGGTGAAGAATCCACTGTTGTTGCCTCAATAAAGTTTAGAAAATCAGTGGTATCCTTAATATAAGATTTAATCTTAGGTACCAGTGGTATGAAGAAAGAATCAATGTATACTTTTGATGAAACAGAATTACAATTAAATGTGTGTGAAACCTGTGAGGGCTTGATGTACATTATTTGCCCAATCCTATCTTAAACTGAGTTTACTATCTCCTTTTGGAGGTGCACAAAGAAAAGGTGTTGACATCACAGTTCCCACCCATGTTGGAAAAGGCAACAGATTAGTGTTATTTTGTTGCCCAGAAGACACATGGATATTATGAGCATCATTGTCCCAACTATTGATTCCAATAACTTGCAAGCTTACAGCACTAGATATAAGAGCTCTGCTGGATGTTAGGGCTCTGTTTAGATTTAATAATAGTAGATATGTAGTTGTAAACAGCAGCTGAACTGTCAGTTTCAATTCAAAAATAATGTAATTAGAAGTAAAAGTCCTTACTGGTTTTCCAGGTGATATCTAGATAAATCAGACCTATTTTTACTTTAGCATTAAAAAAAAATTTAGGATGCTCGGACAAAGAAGAATAAATTCTTATTAACTGAAGCACAAGCTTCATTGTGACTGGTATTTTATTTCTCATTGATTAAGCAATATTCACAAACTGATCCAGCACCACCATGTGAAGGATATTACAATTGAACACCTAGGGGATTTCTTGTTGCAGTAAGTTTATAGATCTGCAAAAACAGAAAGTACAGGGCAGGGATTCTAATAGGCTGGGCAATATACTACCATGCTTCTTTAGCATTAGTATTGGTATTAGTATTCATTTTGTCACACCCCTCAACAATTAGTTCATGAACAGTTTATAGACTACAAGGCAACAAACTACTTGTAGAAAAGACAAGTACTCTTCTTTTTGTCATCAGTATGGAAAATAATTACATCACTAAATATTTAAAACATATTAAATATAATTAAAATAATAATGATTTAAACCAATTAAAGAATAAAAATGCACCATAACATGTATGTTATTTTTTCCTAGTAAATGTCAGTAATGTCGGCAGCACAGATAGAGATCCATTAAAAGTTTAGATTAAAAAATGAGAGCACAAGATTTGGTTAAAGCATGTATTAGTTTAAAATGTCTTGGTCAATAAAAATGACTCTAGAAAGACTATGAAGAAGATAGCAGACAAGCCTCTCCTGGCAGGCTATTCCATAGCTGAGATAGCTACTACCAAGTATGCACTGTCTTTACTAACTACTACCACATTTTGCTTGTCAGGGGCACATGGAATAGGGCATTTGAAGAAGATTAATAGGGGCTAGGTTAATATATATGTGAGACAACTAGATCTTTCAGAAAATTTGCCCAGCTCCTAAAACAGTTTCAGTACCATTCATGTGTTTGGATGAACCACATACCATCCAGTACCTCATGGTGTAGTGATTTGATCTTTGGATTATGACTCAGGAGATCAAGGTTTGAATTCCCATTCAGCCATGGAAACCCAGTGGGTAACCTTGGGCAAGTCACACTCACTCAGACTAAGAGAAAGGTAAAGACAAACCCCCTCTGAAGAAATCTTGCCAAGAAATCTTGCCTATGAGACATTTACCTAGTGATAGTCATAAACTAGAAATGACTTGAGGCCATAACAATAATCTCTGTTTTGTTTGAATGGAGTCTCCCTATGTTTTCCTATATCCCGTCCATTATTACATTGAAGTCCCGATTTTGGGCATGCACAGTTCCACCTTCTTCTGGAATGTGTTTTCTGCATACTGGTGACATCTCAGCCAAAATATTTGGGTGACCTTTCCCAGCAGTGTAATGTCAATGTTAAGGAGCATAAGGAAAAGAACAGATCATTTCCAGAATGCCAAAGCACACCTTTCACGATGTCAGTCCATAGTACTACAGCATCCACCTCTTGGTATCTACCTCTCCCCCAAGTAGGAGTACAGTCACTTCCAAGTGGTGCCTCCCACATCTAACTCAGAGTGCCCATTCAGAAGGATACTCTGATTATCAAAATTCATTGAGAAGTCCCAAAGAATCATAGGATCGCATTCCACTGGTCCTTCTCTCAATAAAGGCCATCAGACAGAGTGACCAAGGCAGTCATAGGCTGGACTTGACCAAATACCATGTCTACATCCTCAGGTTTCAATGACTGAAAATAATCCATTAGCACTAGGCAAGTGCTCTGGACTCTCCACTGCATTAACTGCAGTAGCTGAGTCAAGACAAATTCCTCTTAACTGTTGATTTGTCTTACAAATATATCATAGCATGTCAGCACCACACACTATTCATGGTCCTTCGCTGCTGGGCTCTGTAGTGCTGCCAGCACCTATAACTGCACAAGGTGCTAAAAAAATGCTCCATGTTCTATTTACAAAACTTTACTACAGAGTATATACAGCACTATATACACAATGACTCTCCAACAAACCATCCACTAATAATAAAACCCACACTGTCCATAGATCACACCCAAATTTATATATATTGTCCATGTCATGATCTCCTCACATAGGTGTTTGCAATTGTCCTCTTGCACCAGCCTCTTCCATCATGCCTGTTGAGTCATTTTAGGCATATCTTAAAAGTGGTGTGACAATGACACTCCATGTCAGTCCATGGTACAATCTTTCCATGTGTTGTATCATCCAGCTTCCACATCCCAATGCCATATTCTGTCCTGTGAAATTCTAGGATTAGTAATGTACATACACTGACATAGCATGTTGTGGCGGGATCTACTAAATCTTAGCTTGGCCCAGACTATGAAAGACTTCACATTATTCAGATAGTCTCCACTGGATAACATTGAGAGGAAGCCATAGTGAAAAGGATAATCTGCTATTTAATTTCCATCAGCAGCACAAAAGAGACCTGAGAATGTAAATTCGTTCTGAGGTTTCCTCCACTAGCATCCCAGCCATTTCCCAGCTTGCTTCATTGCCCTCAATTGATGTGTTTTATCAAGGATCTGCATACGCTCTGGTTAGAAGAAGATGGTACATACTTTGTCAAAAATCCTTTATTGAGAGACTTCCTGGTCAACAGTTCCTGACACATCAGAAATGTATTGATGTACAGCGCTGTGTAAACTTACAGCGCTTTATAAATAAAGGTTAATAATAATAATAATAATAAAACAAAGCATCTACATGTGATCAGTGCAAGATATATGTACACAGTACACAGATGTGGGCACGTCCAGCAAAGAAGGATGCAGAGTGTGCTTTTCATACATGAATCTAACAGACTGAAACATAGTTTGTGTTCAGTTTGTGAACTGGAACAAACCTGAACTTCAGCTCTGATCTGACATAGACATTGTCCAAGTAAGCTTAAGAGGGATTTTATTCACAAGACTATTTCACAGGAATGAAATCCCCCTTGATATTTTCTTATTCCCATTCTACATTTTCATTCTGCTGAAAAAATCAGCCCAAAGATACAGTATTTTAAGCTCCTCGACAGACAGTTAAAAAGCTTGACATCTAACTGTGAACATGAAAATAAATTTATATGAATTACAGCAAGGAAAAACATACCAGGTTAATTGACATGCCTTGGTACCATACTTATAAGGAAGAGATGGAAATGCTTTTTAAAATGTGGAAGAACAGTATTTTAAGCATCCTATATACGTGTATCTCTCTGTATTTAGTCAATTCACCTGGAGCAGCCCTCATACAATGCCTGCTGCTGTAGAAGCAAATAAATAGAAAACATGTAAGCAGTGATACCCAGGACAGGGGGACAAATGATTATTGCTTTTGAATGACTGTTGCAAATGACATCGTATTCATATACTTTATGCCATAATCTTATATTTTGCTATAGTTTAAATAGTTTCATACTAAATATTCTGTTTTGACATTGGCTTGAAAGTATTGTTCTCTAAGGCTGTATCCACACTACAGAAATAATCCAGTTTGACACCACTTTAACTGCCTTGGCTCAATGCTATGGAATTCTGGGAAGTAATAGTTTTGTGAGACATTGAATCTTCTCTGTACCACAACAAACTACAATTCTCAGAATCCCATAGCATTAAGCCATAGCAGTTAAAGTGGTTTCAAGATAGATTATTTCTGCAGTGTGGATGCAACCTAAGAAATAATCCTAAATTTGGAGTTTTTCTTTTATGTACATATTCTAAAGGACTAACTGACAACAAAGTAAAGTGTGCCACAACAGAATTACAATTCTGGAGACTAGGGTTAGAGTCTTACATTTTTGAACTACATCTCCCAGAATCTTCCTACCAGCATAGTCAACACAATTTGTTCAAGGCTGCAATGATTGCCTAAATACAGTATTTTCTGAGTCATGTACAGGAAGAGATGGTGACTACCCCCTTCCCCAATGCGTACAGGTGTCATTGTGACCAAAGATAAAAATGCATTCAAAACTGTTCTGTGATCAGCCACATACTCCTCCTAAACCGACCTGTTGTAGCTTTGCACATTTCCTCAGCAGTCTGCAGATTTTACAATGGTGCTTCATAAAAGAATTTGCTTCATAAAAGAGATAGAAAATAGCAAAAACTTTATTCATTTTTGTAACTTAACTGCTATTCTTTGGTCATAAAACTCCTGGGTTAAAAAGTTCTTATGTTTCCTTAGCAAACTAGCTGAGATTTTCTCAGTGTACATGATCTGAATTGTTTCTGTTTATGAATCTGTGAGCCATCTAGTGGAATTAATTTTTTCATCATCAAAAGCTTTTTTACTAAAGATTTTCTAGAAGAACTAAGCACAAGGACTGTGCTGTAACAGAAAATGTAATAGAGCCGGTGGTTGTCTTCATATAAACCTCATTATGGAGTGCAAATTCATTGGATCACAGGACAGTTCTATGAATGCTTAGATGGAAATAAATTTTCAGTTCATGTCCTTTGTGGTAAGTATATATGGGACTACAGCAGGGAGTAAGACCCATTGAACACAACTAGTCCACACTAGGGAACAACGAAATCATTTGGCTGCTTGAAACTGTCATGGCCAGCCATAAGGACTCAGAGGACGACTTGGCTCCTCAGGTACAGGAGGAACCTGAGGCTGTGCTAGGGCCCAGTTCTGCCCTGCCAGGTCCCAGCTCTGCTCTCCCAGCCCCAGTGGATTTGGCTCAGCCAGACCCTAGCTCTGTGGGATCTTCTCCAGTGGAGCCTGGGGCTCAGCAGCCCAGCCTTGCCCCAGTAGAAGTTCCAGACTTGGGAGACATAGAGCAGCAGAGCATTGAGATTCCTACCTTCAGCTAGAGGAGATCAGAAAGGGTGTGCCTTCGGTTTCCAAAAGGCTTTCTGAGAAATGATCATTAGCCACTCAGCAGCTGTGATAAGGGAGCTAGATATAAGACACCTGGCAGACGCTGAACTCTCTTGCCAGAGACTATTAGTTCTCATTAGTGAATGCTGCTTGATTTGACTCCTTGCTTCCTAGACCTTTAACTGCCTCTGAATCCTTGACCTCGGACTGGACACCATGACCAACTCTCTGGCACTCTTGACCTTGGATTGGACTGGTAGTATTGCTCTCTGTAAGCTTGAATTTTGGACTGGCTTGTGGCTTATTTTATTCGGATGTTGTTTGGTATTGTTGCTTGTGGAACTGCTTCTTGGCAGTTCAGTGTGGTTTACTTTTGCCGAACAGGCTCTTATCAGCCATGTTAGTGTGTGTGTTGGCAGCATTCCCGGACAGAAACAGATGACACTCTTTGTCCCCTTTCAATGTACAGAAGCTGTCCAAACCCCTACCTGAGTAATGGGATAACATCTTCCACCTCACTTGAAGGCAACAGGATAGTTTAGGAAATTAGAACAGGCTGTATGGCATATTCAACTCTCGAGGGATAGTGGATGGTGGTAAACATGATGATAACAGTGGCTGCCATCACCACCACCTGATGAAATTGTCTCATTCTGCCTAATGGTAGGGACAGCACTGTCAAACATGGATCAAGTTATCAAGATAGGCAACTAACAATAGATTGTAATTACCAGCAAAAATGCATAAAGTGCTTTGATACTAGGGATCATAAAGTTAAGTGAACTGACTAGCAAGCCTACCTCATGGATAGACATCCATTTTTGTATGTTGTTTTCATTAGATCCACATTTCCAAGTAGTCTGTCTCCTCCTACACATTATCACACCTAGGCTGTGAACATATATTTGGATCCCAGGAATATGAACTTATAATTTTCTCTCTCCCCCACCAATGTTTCCAGTTTGTTAGGGAAAACATCCTACAAACCTGACAACAGACTGTGCCAGGAAGCCACATTTATTCCACAAAGTCATCACAGAGTATGTCTTGGACAAAATACGGTATATGTTTAGCACACTCACATTAGGACATGTGAAAGCTTAGGACCAGCTACTTTTCTGTCTTCCAGGCAGTTAGTATTACAGGAAAGGCAGAAGTATTAAGATCTAACATTATTGTGCTTTCCTCAATATTCTCTTTTCTGCTCAGTGATGGAATTTCAGTGATGGAAGCTTTTTGTTTTCCCATATATGTGTGTGTGCATGTGGAGTTGGCCTTCAACTCTGATGAACCTTTACTAGCATCTTCCTCTACAGTGGTCCTAAACCACTTGTTCTCAAGATGTGCAATGGACATCCTGGGGGAAGAACAAGCTCTTCTAAGTACCTCTCAGCATACAGAGTGTGCAACATTGCAGGGATCTCTGCTCTCTCTCTGTCTAGCTCTCCAGAATTTTGTGGACATTCTTCTGCATCCCACTTTTTTTAAACTTCTGGTTAGATGGGTGGAAGCAGGAACAGATCCATTCAAAACTTAAATGTCAACAGCAGTATTCTGATTTCCATGATATCAACTGGGCTGATCAGGCCCATTTTTGCAAAGGGTCCTGTCAGAGCCAGATTATTGGTTCTGGGTTGTTGGCTCCTGTTAAACAAAATAACATAACAGGTTCTTGAAATGGTACATTTCCAGTTTCTATATGTTGTTGTGAAAGATGGGCAGTGAGGACAGCTGACTGGAAGAAGATCAACTAATTTGAAGTGGCACTGCCAGAGAGTACTAAGGATACCATCAACTTCTAAAAAGACAAATGAATGGGTCCTAAAGCAAATAATTCTTGAACTCTCACTAGAGGCCAAAATGACTAAACTGGGGATATTATATTTTGGACATGCCATGAGACAACATGCCTTGCTGGAAAAGACCCTAACACTTTGTTCATGCATCTGGGGAAGTAAGCTCAAGTCTACAAATCTCATGCTACCAACTTCTTTCTTTCAGTTGGTTTCAAAAGAGCTGCAAGTTCCCTTTGCATATGGTCTTTGTAAAGTTGAAGACAATAGGAAAAAGAAAAAAAAAACATTACAGATGGACTAAGGGGCTCTACAGACTACCCTGAAGGGGTAGCCTGCAGCCGCCCCTTTTCCTGCTGGATCGGGACCATGGCAACCTCATGCTGCAGCCTCAATCTGGCCTTTCGAGGGCCCCAAAAGGAGCCACAAAAAGCGGTGGCATGGCTATATGGCACCCCTTCGGCACTGTATCATCTGTCTGGAGCGGCGCACAGCATCAGGACGCCCTTGGGGGGGGGGTTGTCGGGCATGAGACATCAGGATGCTGTCTCCCAACTCTGTCCCCAGGCCAGCCTTTCAGGTTGGTCTGTAAAGGCCCTAAACCAGTAAAGGAACTCACAGCCCTTTCAGATCTCAGTTTGCAAGACCCTGGCTGTTCATGGCCAGGGTTCGCTAAGTCAAAATGGAGGCACCCATGTAGAATGGGCACCACCATTTTGTATGTGCTCAGCATGTACTAGGGTTGGGGCGTACCCTAGTATGTGCCACGCACGTACTTTCCGCCCGTGCGGAACGGGCCATAGACACCCTGGTTCAAACTAGAAAAGCTATAGACTTCAAAGTGTAAAAAGCCATTAGGTTAATAAAGCTACTGAAAACATTTAGCTGTTCTAATGAACTCATAAAAAGCTTTTCATAAGTAGATTCCAAAAATAATGTTGGAGAATATGTAGTTTGTTGGAAGTCATTAGTTACTTATAATTCATAGAATTATCGAGCTTGAAACGAACGTGTATTCCCTTTTCCAGTAAAAAAAAGAGCTGTAACTACATTCTTTCTAAATTGCTGAGGGATACTATTACTCATTTTGCAATGTAACTGTAACTTTAAAAGTTAAATTTGAACAATGGATAAGGAACATCACACAATCAAAATGCTGGTGCACACTTTCCTTTATGCTGCCTTGTGTTCTGAGGCATGGTAAGGTAGCTAAGTCAGAGGGAAGTGTATTTTGTATCATAGGCTAATGGCTTGAAACATAAAAAAAAATTCTAGAAAAAGGTCAAGATAACTAGCTAGTGATTCTTTAGAAATGGGAAGCTAAATAGCTGTAGGTTTGAGACTCTGTAACTATAATAACTGATTACTTTTAGCTTTCCAAACTCTGATTACATGTGTAGGGAAAAGGATCCTGGGACAATTAATTTCACTAGAAAAGTTTTCTCCCTCTTTGAAACAGTGCACTGGAATTAAAATTTTATGGAAATAGGTTCCCTGTAAATTAATTATGTGGTCTCCATCTCCAAGCAGTGTACTAAAAGTGAAGTCATGGTGCATTCTATTTTAAGCTGATTGCAATATTAGTCTATTACCATATATCATTAAATGTGGAGTATGAGTTGCCAGGGCTCATTTCCCAGTTCTTACTTCACGTTTGTCATGGGGCTCCCAGCCAGTGTTCCAAGGACATATCTCCCCATAGTACATTATAAACATGGCTGCTTCCCATGTTACATTATGAATGCTACCATGGACCTGTGTGTACAGGGAAACCCATACAAAGTTTGCGGGCTTTTGAGATCACCAGATCTCATCATCAAACAAGATGTTACAAAAAGCAGGCTGAGGAAGGGGAAGTGACTTGATATGTAAATTAAGTTTTGTGTGTGTGTGTGTCTTGAGATGTAATGGAGAAGGAATGGTCTGTAGACATTGAAATGAGCCTCTATAAAATGATGTGATGCTTTCCTGCTTCATGTGGTGTGAAACAGCCCAATTGCAGTATTGCTAGAAAGATACCATGGGTCCTTGGTGTCTGCTGGGTTTGGTTCCAGGACGCCCTGTGGATACCAAAATCCATGGATCTTCAAGACCCATTAAATACAGTAGTGTTTGTATTGGTGTCCTTTATACAGTAAAATGGTTTCTTGTGTGTGTGTGTAGTATTTTCAAGTTATGGATGATTGAATCCATGGATAAAGAATCCATGGATATGGAGATTGGATTTTATAGGTGGGGCTCTGTGCAACCTTAAGGAGTCCTGTTCTAGGTTGTTCCATAGTTAAATAAAGACAGACTAATAAAAACACTAGCCTGGCTTCTCTTGGAAATAATCTGACAGCCCTCTATATATTCTAGGACTATGGAAGATAGAAAAAATTGGTCTTCCATATATGAAAAGATAAATCCATCTTTCAATTCAGAACTGGCTCCATCATGAGCAAAGCTCACAGGCTCCTTTGTCAGTGGAAAACAGAGTGCAGCTAGACAATCTATAAATAATAAACATGAGTAGAGATAATTTTAAATACTGGACAAAGTCATTAGAAGCCAAAATGAGCCATTTTACTTAGTGGGTGAAATGGATGTATGTGTTTGAGTATGCCTTCAAGTCACCTGCCAACTTATGGTGACCCCATGAATGTCATAGGATTTTTATAGGCAAGGCATACTCAGGTCCTTCCTCTCAAATATAGCCTTTAGCACCTGGTATTTATTGGCTATCTCCCATCCTAGTACTAAGCAGAGTTGACCCTGCTTAACTTTCAAAACCAGACAGGATCTGGTACCAACCCTCTGAAAAGGTTTCAGCTTCAAATAATGAATTACACTGACATTCTGATGATGCACTCATTCTGTTTCCCATTAATGTACATTCTTTCCCACATTATTTAATGCAGGCTTTTGTGTCAGGGAATGGTTTAGCTACAAAGCAAAATCATGATGGTAAAACTGCTTTATAACTTCCCATTTAACTTTAATGTCACATTTCAATTCGACAGAAGTATTATCACTGTGTGCAAATATCTATCTATCTATCTCCCATCAACATAACACAGCTGGGAAACAGGTGTGTGTGTGTGTGTGTGTGTGTGTGTGACTTCAAGTTGTTTCCAACTTATGGTGACCCTAAATCTTGGAGATGTCTCATCTGCAGGGACGCCATGAGTTGAGATCGACTCGGGAGTACATAACAACAACGAAGGCGACCCTATCATTGTGGTTTCTTGGCAAGAACTATTCAGAGTAGGTATACCATTTCCTTATCCTGAGGCTGAGAGCATGGGACTTGCCCAAGGTTACCCAGGCAGTTTCATGACCAAACTGGAAATCGAATCCTGGACTCCAGAGTCTTGGTCCAACACTCAAAGATAGTGACATCCCCCCCCCCAAATATTAAAAACACAAGTGCACACACATTAATGCATTCTGCTATATTCTGAAACATGTAAATTGTAAATCTGTAATAGATTGTTACAATAATTGACTGAACACAAAATTAGTCTTCAATAGAACATAAGTATATTTTAAAAACAGCTCCATTTGCTCCTTTCTATTACTCAGCAGAAAGCATTCATCATCTTTCTAAGGAGTCTATTTTTTCAAACCATTGTTATTTAAATAGTAGAGCAGAAATTTGTAATTTAAAAGCTGGGCACAGAAGGGACATATTTCCATTTTAAAAAACAAAACAAAAACTGAACAACCCCCCCTCCCCGCCCAGACTTTAGCTTTGATTTGGAAATAGTAACATTGATATATTCAAAAGATATTCAAAATAGGCAAATGGAGAATTGTTTTCATCTTATCTTCACAGTCGTCATTAATAACCTGCTCAGTGTTATTCTGCTTAAACAAATTCCCATCAGGCTGTAAATGCACTTCAGTTCATGAATAAAAGTTATGATTCTGCAAACCTATACCTTCAGTGGGGAGCTAAAGTCTTCTCACAGGATCCCTTTTAGCATACATTCTTGGCAACCATTTGTAGAGCACATTGACAGAAAGTAGATATGCCAAAGAAATACTGTTTTAAAATATAATATACAAATACCTTAAGAAGATCTTTTAAAACAGTGATAGATGACAAACTGAACAATTTTTCTGCAATAAAAAAGGGTATTTTGGTATTAGCCAAAAGTGTAAATTATTTTAGTAATGAGGCAGAACATGTGACACTTCCATTTTCCATAGCAGTAGCAATAGCAAGTACATTTCTATACTGCTTACTGATGTACTAAGCAGCTTTACAAAGTGTAAGCTAATTGTCCCCAACAAGCTGAGTATTCATTGTAGCAGCCGCAGAAGGATGCCAGGCTGAGTTCACCCGAGGCCCCTGGCTGGTATTGAACTCACAACCTTATGTTTCTGAGTCAGTGGCTGCAGTACATGCATTTATCCACTGCAGGAAGATTACTGTCAGGGAGTTCTTCCTAATGTTAAGGTGGAATCTCTTTTTCTGCAGCTTACACCCACTGTTCCATGTTCTAGTCTCTGGAGCAGCAGAAAACAAGCTTGCTCCATCCTCAATGTGACACCACTTCAAATACTTAAGCAGGGCAATCATGTCACCTCTCAACCCTCTTTTCCAGGCTAAACATCCCCAGCTCCCTGAGTCTTTCCTCATAAGGCATGGTTTTCCAGGCCCTTCACCATTTTGGTGGCCCTCCTTTGGACACGCTCCAGTTTGTCAACATCCTTTTTGAATTGTGGTGCCCAGAACTCAACACAGTATTCCAGGTGAGGCCTGACCAAAACAGAATAGAGTGGCACTATTACTTCCTTTGATTTAGACACTATACTTCTATTGATGCAGCCTAGAATCGCATTAGCCTTTTTAGCTGTCGCATCACCCTGTTGACTTATGTTCAACTTGTTCTACTAGGACTCGTAGATCCCTTTCACACTATTCTGGTGAATGGGCTTAGCTGGAAGATATTATCCATTTCACTTCTTATTGCTACATAACTATCTTTGAGCATAAGACCAGCAAAATTTAAATATTTTATAATGAATAAATAAATATTTAAAATATATTAGAAAAATGAAAGCTTGAAATCCCTGCTGAGTACAATGTAACATCTTTAATAAACAGATACAAAATATTCAGTTCATTTTATGTTGTACAGTGGGCCCTAGTAATCCCCCCCAACCCCCAAATTGATACCAAATTCTTTGGATGCTCAAATCCCATTATATACAACAAGGTAGTGAAACGGTGTCCTTTATATAAAATAGGAAAATCAACATTTACTCTTTTGGAATTGTTTTTTTTTAAATCCACCAAGCTGTGGATGGATCTATGGATATGGAGGCCTGACTATACTTTACAGATATATTATCACTATTTTTTCACCTATCTAGTTCTTAACAGGTTTAAGAATATAAATTAGAGAAAAACAATTTTAAAGAGATATAATCTTGTTATTGTTGTCAGGAAACTACAACAGAAATCCAGTACCAACCCCATCTTGATCTGTTAATGTGCTGCATTAAATGTCAAAAATAGAAGTAGAAATTGTTAAGGGGAACTACTGGGCTTGGCCTGTTACCATGATTCATTTCCAGGCTATGGTCATCAGTAAAACAAGTCATCCAGGCTCAGTTCAGCTCCCTGAAGCCATTAGTTTACAGCATGAAAACTATCACATAGAAAGACAGTTCCTGCAGATGAAATGCATTCGACCAAGCAACCATGAAGACTGAATCATCTGTGGAGATGATGGTTTGGCCAGTTCAAGAAGAAGGTCATCTGTAAGGCAAACTTGCATTATACAACTTACTCTCAGTCAGAGAATGAATAGAAGTGTTCACCTTGAAATAGTTTTCTTTCCTTTTTTCCTAAGGTATTTCCAGCACTTCCCACCTATGAAAGAAGCTCTTGCATTCTTACCTGAGCATTTTCACCAATATTACACTGGATTATGCAAATTATGGATTATACATTTTTCATATTATGTACATTGTGCAAATTATTACAGTTTGTATTTGAATTATGCAAATTCAGTGCATTCATAGTTGCATGCTTCCTATCACTGTATTTGAGACTTGGCATCATTTTTATAGTAACCACTGAACTGAGAGAACTAGTATAATTAAAATGCTAGACTTGGAACAAGGATACCAAAATTCTAATCCCATCCGGCTCATGGAATTTACTGTATGACTTTGGACCATCACTACCTCCAAGCGAACCTACTTTATTGGGTTGTCATGGGAACTAACAGGGAGAGAGAAACTATGTAAAGGGACTCTGTATATACTTGGCCTGATACTAACACTGCTACTACTGATAACACTACTAATGAACTTTTAGTCATGTGTAGGCATTTCCAATAGTATTCTTGTCTGATCAATGTAGTTTGTTTTTTAACCATCAAAATACTGATTCTTGAAAACACCATAAGAAGCCCCTGAGATTACGATCTGATCCACAGAGGAAAATGCTAAGGAAAGTAAGGACAAACAGAAGTGACTGCAGGAGAGGAAAGAAATCCAAAGTGTGAATTCCTGCAGAGGTGCAGGTTAAATGTTTTATTATAACTAGAAAATAAATTAGTTTTTTCTCTCTGTTCTGTTCAGTGTTTTATCACAATACACAAGCTACTCAGCTCATCTATGCCAGGATGTCTGTGCTAACAATGAATTGTTGTTTGTTACTGGCCTCTTAAGGTAATGATCAAAGTTTGTCCTTTTTATGTTATTATTCGCTCTCGTATCACCAATCTCATCCTTCCAATCATGTATGTAAATGTCTGCCAGTTGAGGCAATACTCTCTGCATCTGATGATATGGACTGCAGTCCACAAAGCTGACATTAATGAAGAAGGCAGAAGCCAAAATGTATGATTCCATATTTGCATTAACAGCTGCCCTGAATCGGTTCATTAAATTTGAATTTATTAGAAATATGCTTTCCAAGAAAATCCCATGTTGGGTTTGTCTTAGGGTCTCCATCAGTCAGAAACAACTTGAAGTCACACAGGAACAATGACAACAACAAACAATTATTGAAATGTAAGTAAACCATGTTAAAAAAATTCAAGGGGCTGCAAGAGGAAGAGAATTCCCTCTTTATAATAAGATATTATTTCTCCACTCTGAAAACCTTATGTTTGGAATACCCAATTTCTATTAATAACTTTGCCCTGTTTTATGTGAAGCCTGTTTTGTTTCCTCTCTATACAAGAGTCCATAAAGAAAGCACCACATGGTGGCACTCTGGTTGTGTTCCAATTAACAGCCATTCCTTATAAAGAAGCAAACTCCTGACAGTAGAGGCAAAAGGGAAGGCATTGTCCCTTTAGAGCATGTCACAAGTTCTTTGGAAAACATTTTTCTTAAGCTGGTTTTCTCTGCCCCTCATTGTGTGCCTTTTCCTTCAGCCTTTCAGGGTAGCAGAAACCCTTTGCTGCCTATAGTGGCAGCTACCAGTGCTGAATGAGATGCCATGGCAGTTCTTCAGAACATGGTGCTTTCTCAGTATTGAACAACAGGAGTTGGCTTTAATGAACCTCAGAGCACTTCCTCCTACATGTCCCACTTCCATTTCTGCTCAGATAAAATTAGGCCTCTGCCATGGATGGGGGAAAACCTTCTGCCTCAAACCTGCTATTTCCAGTAGAACCAAATTCTTCCAGTGGACTCTGGCTAGATTAAAAACCATAATTAGCTAAAAGCAGAAAGTTACTACAGGTTTGGGATACAGATTTTCCGACCTTACATATATTATTTTATTTTTGCAGGCTCCTATTTACATTGACTGTATGATATTAGTCAGACATTTCCAAAAAACTATGGAACTGCTAATCCTAGAAAGATCAGCCAGCCTGGTTCATAGCCTTGCTTGCTGGGCATTCTGAGAGCTGTAGTCCATAAAAGAAATACTTCCAAGCTCCATATTTAATATCTCCTTTTAGCAATAGCCAAATTGCATGGGGGGATACATAAGACTCCCTATGATATTCTTGTGTCCACAGGTATGTTGGGCTCATCCAGAATCCTTCCTCCACTCCCAATATCTAACTGCACAGGTTTTGCTGATGAGCAACATGCAACAGGGCTTTAATCTTATGAGCTCCTTTTGACTATTGTCTTCTGATGTGATTTGATAAGATTACTGGCCTTGCTAGTATGCCTCTAAGAGTAGCTTAGCATTCAAAAAATAGGAAAGGGAGGTATTCCCCACTCTTTTACAAATATTATAGAAAAGTTTTCACCTGCTTAATTTCTCTCCATGAAGTTGCCATTAAATGCAATGGAGCACGGCCAGTAAATGAAAAGAAATGTGCACTGGCAGTCCTATCAACAGCAATGATTAAGAAAATACCCAGAAGCCATGTGTTACCATGCAGCAGCTCATGCAGACAGCAAATAGTTTTTCCTTCCCTTTATAAATCATAGAATTATGGTTTCCCAGTGCAACTGGGATATCCAGCTATTTGTTGCTCTAAGGTAGCACTTTTTTTCCTTAGTAGCTGCATGGCAGGCAGGAATTTAAAAAATACATATTGACTGAAGTATTCCAGGCATGTATTCCCAGTTTGTATAATTTGCTGTGGCTCCCCTCCCTCTCCCAAAATACTCTTTTATTTTTTGAAAAAATAAAGAAAACAGTACTGTATCCCAATGTGCCCTCCAGAGATGCTGAAATACAACTCCCATATGCCCCAGCCAACCAGGGATGATGGGAACTGTCTAACAATAGCAGGACAGTACCAGTTTTGGGAATGCTGCTCTGTAGCTCTACATATGAAGTAACTGATGGCAAGTGGAAGCATCTCTAACAGAATAATCCTACTCATGTATACATGGCAGTTCTATTGAGGCCAGTGGCACTTACTCTAAAATACGTGTGGATAGGATTGTAGCTGAAAAGCTGAGTGAAAATATTTCTCCATATTCTTTTATTACTTCTTTTGGGGTGATATTATCTTAGTAGGCCTTCATTAGCAGTGCAATCCTATACACATATTCAAAGAAATAAATCCCATTGGATTCAGTGGAGGCTTCCTTCAAAGTAAGTTGGTACAGTGTGATTTATCCAAAAATCCAGTGCTGTCCCTACATGAATGCTTCAAAACAATCTATCATAACTTTAACTCTTGTTCACCAAAAATGTTTTGCATCTTGGGACAAAGGACTGTTGTAGCTTTTGGCAATCTAATCTTTTAAGTACCTTTAAAAGAATTTTGATTCTTACTTTTAAAGAACCAGTGAAAGAAAATGAATATTGGGAACATCTACACAGGTGACTTGACTCACTTCCAGGTGTAATGACAGAAGAAATACTATACATGTTTTCCAAGGCTGAAGTCCTGGAAGCAGGAAGCTATGATCAGTAAGTAACCTTTAAGTAACCTTGATTTATGGATTTTATTATTATTATTAATAATGACATGGGAATGACATGCCTCCAGAACTGCAGCAGGTGTTTTTTTTAAATCAAGTGAGATCAGCAATACTATAGATTAAAATGTAAAATAATATCCTGAAATAAAATGGAATTGCACAATTACTGAACTGCAACCATAGCATCAAGTTGTTTACATAGTTTAATATTCTGCAACTACGCAACAATATTTGGTCTCAGGTTTTTAGATCAGAAGAAACAAGTGACCTGCAAAGGTGAAAAGGAATGGGTTCCTTTCCAAGACTTCAAATATCTAATGCTCTAAAAGTCTCTTTCAATTCTCAATATGAAATATATTTTCTGGCTCTCCCAGAGGAGCGAAAAGCACAGCTAGTGCTCATTTGCATATTCTGATTAATGTAAACAGATGTAAATTAAAAACTGGGCAAGTGACAATTCCACACAGAAAAAGGAAGTTACATTTCTTTGATTTTGAGTTTTGTTTTATACATGATGAAACATACAAGTAAAAAATGCTAAGCACTGACTGTGGATATCTTTAGAATGCTGTCGACATTCAAAGCCCTCCATGGACTGGCCCCTCCTTACTTATCAGACCTTCTTTCTCCTCACCTTCCCACCAGGGCCCTCCGTTCTGGTAGTCAAGGGTTCCTGTCTCAGCCCAGGATTTCCTCTGCCCCATCCCGGATTCGCCCCTTTTCACTTGCTGCCCCTCACTCCTGGAACCTTCTTCCTCCACAAGCAAGAGCCATCACTTCTTTAACCAGCTTCAAAACGGAGTTGAAAACCATCCTGTTCCGAGAAGCCTTCCCAGGCATCTCATAATTGTCGCTTACTATCTGATGTTCTGTTGTTGACTGTTTATCGATCCATTCCTGTATTGCTATGTACTGTATATGTATTATCCTACTTGTATGTATTTTCCCTGGATAATGATTAACCTTCCATTTTGAAGCCAAGCCCTCCCTTCAGTCCATCTGCCTTGGTCCAGGCCTCGGAGGTTGAGAGGAACTGCTGGACCTCTTACCCTTTCCCGTCACCACTCCCTTCTCCTTCTGTGTCATGTCTTTTTAGATTGTAAGCCTGAGGGCACGGAACCGTCTAACTAAAAAGATTGCATGTACAGCACTGTGTAAATTTACAGCGCTTCATAAATAAAGGTTAATAATAATAATAATAATAATAATAATAATAATGATGATGATGATGATGTATCTAGAATTTACCTCTGTAGACAGAAGGTTTCCTCCTTTCGCCTGAAGGCTTCTGATCCACGACACATTTCCACCAGAGGAAAAGGAGAAGATGCCATTCTTGCAGATCCTCACCTGCACTCTCTGGTGCTCCCTCCAAACTATTCGAGAGAGCTGGAGGAACCTCCAGGGTAGCATGGGAAGTGGGACTGGGGATTATTTGGGACAGAAAGGAGCAAAACCCACCATTCCTGTTCCCTCCATTCTAAGTGGAACATTATTTAAAGAGGTACCTGGACCAAGAAGAGGAAATACAGTTCGCCCTCCATATCCACGGATTTAATCATCCATGGCTTGCAAATACTTAAAAAATATATATACAAATGCCAAAAATCAAAGCTTTGCTGTTTTTTTTTTATAAAGGACACAATTTCACTACATGGTCACCCAGTTTTGGGACTGTTGTGTGCTGTCACTATTGCACCTAGGGAGTAATGGGGTGGCACTGCCATTGGCCACTTATTGATTAGTTTTCCTGTCAATGAAAATATGCCTCCTAACAACACTTAAGAGGTGCAGCAATGGACTGGAGATGCGGTCATGCAGAATGGAACTGGCAAAACTTTGTTCCCTTGCTAAAACTGTGGTTCAAAACCTACACATGATAAGGACCATTGTTATTTTTTTTCTCAGCTGCCTTACAATATAGCAAAAATAATCTGCAATTTTTCACATAGCTGTGATCATATCTATCTATCTATCTATGAACTTGCCCACTTATCTTATTTATTTATTGCCTGTGTGTCTGCTACTCTCAAAAAGGGAGTGATATATGGGCTCCTTGTCTTCTGAACAAAAGAAAACAGACAACTGATAACAACATAAATCCAAGGGGAAGGGGATGGTAAATAGATAGAAGTGGTAGCTGATTCTTTGGAGCTCAGAATTCCCCCTCCCATTTCTGCTACTGACCCCCCCCCCCCAAAAAAAACCCCCCAAAAAACCCAGATTCCACAGTGGCCAGGTTGCTGTCTTTTAATTCACTGCAAATATACTAGTGAGATAGTAAGTATCTTGGCACATCGTTAGCTGGTTACTAAAAGCAAATGATTGTTCTGCTTCAGACAACTAGACTGAATACAAGCTGTCAGTCTTACAGATTAACTCCACACATCAGCATGGAAAATGTGTTAAAAGACTTAGGCAGAGTGAGTGACAGAAAATGATGAGGGACAAACAGCCATGATGTAGGGTTTGTACAGACTGGCAGCATCCAGCTGCCTCTTCTTGCCCTGGAAGCAGGCCACGGCAACCACACACCGCGGCCTGTGCATGGAGTAAAAAGAAGCCCCAAAAAGGGTCTCCTTTTCACGCCGTAGAAGGGGCATCATAAGTGCTGCAGCATGGTGTTATGACGCCCCTTGTGCGGAGTGTTCTTTGGGCACTGCACACAATGGACATCATTATGGCACCCCCACGGAGAAACAAGGGCTTGGAGTGTGTGAATGCTCAGCCTTACCTCAACCCTACTGCGCACGCAGGCTGGCATAAGCTGCCAGTCTGTCGAGCCCCATAGTTTACAAATATTTTCACAGAACTTTATTGCCTTCTCCTACAAGAGAGTATAGATGACATATATTGAATATTTAGAATGCCTTCAAAACAGGAAAGCCATTATTTGTGTCATCTCCACCTTCAAAAATTTAGGGAGGGAAAATAAAATGCTTATGACATATTGCCACTGTCTGTTCAGCACAAAATCTTAACTCACAATTGACCAACCCATGACCCCTGAAAGATCGACAATGCTACTTAAAGCCTGAGGAATTTGATTTCCAATCCTTACTGATATCCAGTAGAATTAGACGTCTAATCTCTTGCAGATGAATTTTCAATAACCTACTTCAAAGGTCTTTGGAAAATACATTACTCTGAGTAGTGAGCTTGTTTTAACAAGCATAAACCTTGCTTTAAAGAAACAAACATGATAGGAAATTTACTAAAGAGACAAGCAACACTCTTGACAGTTGAGGACCATACAAGTTTGGAAACTTACAAGTTAGGGAGATGCATTTAACTGGCATGACCTGGCCTTGCTTTTTGTACCGTGGTAACATGGCAAATAATCCTGAATAACATCTTTATTCAGAGCTGTTTAATAATCATACTTTTCTTTTAAAAAAAAAGTGTGATCTTAATATACAGTACTATTCAAAGGCTTTGGTTTTGACTCCTGCCTAGCATATTTCTCTCTAAAATACTCCACTGTTACATCATAGGTACAGTCACATATTCACACTAAAATGTGGTAACATGGACCAGATTTACTGGACAGACAGCAACCTCTTCTCCTGCAGAATAAAGACTGGATTGCACTGGGAAACAGTCCCCTAATACACTGTACATGTGAGTTTAACTGATTTTGCAGGTTAATCAATTTATGCCCTTTAACAAGGTGTTCTTTGCAGTTTCAGGACAGGCCCGGATTAATAAATATACTCCTAAAGAAGGTATACTTATGACCAACTTGCTGAGGCAGAATTATTTTGGAGCATCCAATTATTGAGAGCATGTTTCTTCCACTCCTTTTTCTTTCCTTTAAAACTCAAAACACAATGACTGTTCCTTTACCACATGACAGAATACAGGCATATTCCCAGGAAGTTGACATAAGACCTATTCAGCATGAGAAACAGAGTATGTGTGGCTTTTTGCCTTACAATCTTTCAAATATGTGAGAGCAAAATTTGTGGCTTGAGATATAGAGCCCCAACATATGGTCCACATATTTATTAATCCAGACCTAATAGTATTCTGTGGTCCAAAACACACTGCTGAAATAATCCAGTTTGAGACCGAGTTAACTGCCCTGACTCAGTGCTAGGGAATCCTAGGAATGGTAGTTTATTGTGGCACCAAAGCTCTCTGATAGAGAAGGTTAAATGTGCCACAAGACTGCAGGTCCCAGAATTCCATAGTATTGAGCCAAGGCAGTTAAAGCAGTCTCAGTCTGGATTATTTCTGCAGTGGACCCAAGTGTATTTAATGTGTGTATCTATACTTTATGCTGCTTTTCAGAGTGTTCCTTAAAATAATAAGTTATTATAAGTGGTCAGTAATGGTTAGAAGCTTACTCACATCTGTGTATTTCATTTGCTCAATGAGTTGATGAAAGATATTTTTTAAAAGAGTTTAGTGAATTGCTTTGCTAACAAATGTTAATAAAAACAAAGAAACAAAGTCCTCTTCAACTTCTTTTTTCATATTAACTAATATATTCAATGCACCCCAAGCAAGTAAAGTAAAACAGTGATGTATCTGTCCATCCTTCAAAAAACTCAACTCTGTTATTACTTCAGTGTTGCAATGATGAAGACACAAACTTCTGAATATATTCCAGGGTTCTTCTTGTTAATTTCTTGACACGTTGAAAAAGAAAGTGTAAATGGTATTGATGTGTGAGAAGAAAAATGCACCTAGGGACTAATCTCAAGGGCAGTGAGCTGTCTAGAGTAGCAGCAGTGAAATTTATGTTAATGAGTCTTGAAGGTTGGTTCACAATCAGCTCGGTCCAGCCATGAGTTTGCTGAGATGTCCTTGACTTGAGAAGTTGGGATCAGAATGCACCTATCTCATACACTTTTCTAGTATGAATTTTATAGCAAATATAGTACTTCTAATATTTTTGAAGTGACCTTGGGCAAGTCACACACTCTCAGCCTCAGAGGAAGACAATGGAAAAAACCCTCTGAACAAATCTTGTCAAGAAAAGCCTGCAATGAGTTCATCACCATAAGTTGGAAATGTTGAAGGTATACAACAAGACGTTTGAAATATCGTATACGTGATCCATGTTCTAGAAGATTAGATTGGTTATGCTCCTTAGCTACATGATTAACCTTCCTCTAGCTGAAGAAATTTTACAAAACACCTTGTGTCACCTAGAACTGTGAATACTGTAAAGAAGGAGTGTCTTTTCTCCTCCTGAAAGGAGGGAGGAAGAGGAAAACAATGCTATTCTTATTGTATTTTTTAAGTAGGCAAAAAAAAATTTTTTTTGCTTACACTGCATTTAAGGCTATCTTTCTGACATGTTGAACAACAAACAACACAAATCTTTATTCAAGCCAGGAAATGTAGATCAATCCCAGTGCAATTATTTACTGGACTTTCAGTGGAGTACATTTTGTTACAATCAATGCACTTTACATCCTGCTCATATGCCTTCTTAATTTAGAATTACTTTATATTTGTTGTTATATTGTAGATCTATAGATTTATTTTCTTAGATTCAGTATGTTTGGAAGTAATTGTTAAAGTAGCGCTTTTGTAAAACTGCAGTAACATAATGACTGATTTTCTGAAATAGTTGTGGACTTCAGAATATCCAACATTTTCTTGAAATTCCATGGATCTGTCTTTCTGCGCTGGATGAAAGCAAATCACATATTATGACTGTTTTATGTCAAAGAGTGTCCTGCAAAAGTATCAAATGCATTTCCGCACATTTTGTTTCCAGCTACATTTTATGTTTTTTTTTATTCATATACAATAATAATGTATATCTGTGTTTTCTCCTGAAAAACAGGATCACTCAAAACTAATTACAACACATGTAAAAAAGATATTACTAAGCCACAATTACCAAATCAAATATGACTTCCAATATAAAAAAATACAAAGAACCAAATAACAAATAATTTAAATTAAGCAATAACAGAAGCAAACATTGCTTCTCCAAAGAAAAATGTTTTAATTCCTAGGGTAACATGATATAACATGACTGTTGGGGGCAAATTAGCTTACTTGCTAATTAGCTTACTTGCTGTTCACCGCTATGATCTTTGGAATAGCGTTATATAAATAAAACAAATAAATAAAATAGCAAATAAAGAATCTGATTGGGGCTATCTAGACATTCCAGATATGGGGTGTCTAGAAAGCCTTCTAGTGCATTGTCATCAACAGTGTATGAGAATACAATTGCATGGAAATGTGCATAGCAACATCAGAATTTAGTTAAATTGGCAAACATTATTAAAGAGGAAGGATATATAAGGTAGGAGAGGCTGCTGCAGATTGCTTTTGTCTGAGGGGCTCGACAGACAGGTGCTTTGTGCTGGCCTGGGCCCGAACTAGGGGTGTGTGGGAGCTGAGTTTTTACATGCTCAGCAACCCTACTGCGTACCCTGGGTGCCATCTTGATGTGCCCCCATACAGATGGGGTGTGCCACAATAACATCTGCATGGTGTACCACCCAAACAGCACGGTGCCATGTGGACATCATCATGGCAAGCGAGTGTGACAATGGTGCCCTGCACGCGGCCTAAAAAGAACCCGCTGGGGAATAGGTTCTTTTTAGGCCTCCCAGAGGCTGCAACGTATGGTTACTGTGGCCTCCATCTGGGGCAGAAAGGGAGAGCGTCTCACTGCCCCTTTCTGCCCATCTGTCCAGCCCCTGAGTTTTCTGGGAATTGCAAGATTCCCCTCCCTTTCCTCCTTTCCCCTTGCTGAGTTAACTGAGGACAAAGTACCTTTGCACTTTGAACTCAGTTCACAGCAACTGAAGTAAGCCAAGAACAGGGTGACCAGATGTCTTCCTTTTCCAGGATGTGTCCTCCATTTCAACTCTCTGTCCAGGAGGAAGAAAAAAAAATGTCCTTCATGTTGAGCATGGCTGAGAAGCATGAATTTACATTTATATGGGTGATCTTAGTTTTTATTTTGAAGTGTCCTACATTTTGCACTGCCTTGTCTTCCTTTGCAGTGATGACATCTGATCACCCTGGTCAAGGAGAAAGGGTGTAAGCAGGAGGAGGAAAGAGGAACGGGGACATTTTAAAAGCAACTGAAAAAGTTAAGAGAGTTGGAAGTAGTATAATAACTGATCTTAAAGGGTGGGTGGTTCATGAGGGAGGAAAAGGTCCTTTGAATAGCCTAGTCCCAAGTTGCTTAAAGCCTGATTACTGTGTTTAAAGCCTCAAATAATAATCTTAGAAACTACCTGACATCTATTGTAGCTTGTTGAAGAAGCCAGTGCAGCTTGTCAAGAAAGGGCTCACATAGTCTTAGTATTTTGTCTCATTCACAATTAGTAGCAACACTTCTTCATGGCCTGCTGTTTGACATCCAAACATATATATATATATTTAAATAGTACCTTACAGTTGGCTGCCATTAAAATAGGAAGAAACTAGGGATTATCTCCTGTCTTTTGAGGGTGCAGAATCCTACAATTTGTTAGCATACTATAGTTTCCTCAATGCTATGCTTATCTGAAACATGACAATTGGAAGAAAGCAAAGAGAAAGAAACAAGAGACAAAAAATACACAACTAGCCAAATTGTGAAAAATAATAGTCAGATAGTATCCATGTAAGGTTGTGGTAGGTATGTGTATATTGTTTACAGTGGAACACAAATATTATTTTCACCAGGAATACATTGACATAACAAGCCTGGGGTCATTATTCCATGGTTTCTAACTCACCTTGGGCTTATAATGTAATGAAAGGAGGACTGTAAATACAACAAATAGGGAAAATATAATGTGTGGAGTAGTCCGCAGCCTATCTGTAGTATGATCATGCTTTCATTTGTTTTATCAGCTCTAGTTAAATCTTTATACAGACCTTCCATTTAGGACTATGAGTAATTAGTTCTCTTTCTATTCTTGAATAGTATCATGTAAGATTTTCAAGTGCCCCCTGGTGGAAAACTCTTCATCATAGTATTTTAGATCACTAAACTGTCAGTATTTACAACCACTATCCAAGCCTTCTTTAAAATGCTTACTTTTAATATTACTCCATAAAACATGTGAATTGCTAGACAATAAATATAAACCAAACATATTTTGCTTTATAACTGAATTCAAGTGAGCACCAGATGTCTATCTGTTACTGTACTTGCCATTTGGCACTGGCAGAAGAACTAACTTTTTCTAACTCCTTCTAGTAAAGGCAATGTCTGAACATGACCTTGAGTTTGCAGAATTCAGTTTTTACCATATTTGAGTACAGAGTTGCCTGTTTCACTATCTGTTTTTTCATCTATATGTTGTCTGTTTCTGCCCACACAACACCTGATCAGTAGTTCTGTCACCAATGCACTAAAAAGAGAATTTTCTATTTGACTTTGCAGTGGGGAGACAATGCTGAACATATCCTCTTCTACCTTTTAAAATTAGGCTTAGAAAGGAATAATGAGCTTGTATTCTTTACTTAGAATGCAGATTGTTGTTGTTATTGTTAACAGCCTTTGAGTCAATCCTGACTCATGACAACCATGTAGATGAGATATATCCAAGCCCTGCTATCCTCCACTCCTCTGCTTAGGTCCTGTAAATTTATACCTGTGACCTCCTTAATAGAGTTTATCCATCTAGCATGTTATCTTCCTCTTTCTACAGCCCTCCACTTTTCCTAGCATTATTGTCTTTTGCAATGATTCATGCTTTCTCATGATGTGACCAAAGTAGGACAGCCTCAGCTTGATCATCTTGGCTTCCAGGGAGATGTCAGGCTTAATCTGTTCAAGGACCCACTTATTTGTCTTTTTGGCTGTCCACAGTATCCTCAGCACTCTTCTCCAGCACCACATCTCAAAAATATTGATTTTCTTCTTACTTGCTTCACTGTCCAGCTCTCACACGCATTCATGGTAAAGGGGAATAAAGTGGCATGTATGATTCTGACTTTTGTACTCAGTTTTATATTTTACTCTTTAGCTCTTTTTCTGGTTCTTTTCAATAAGGTGATAGAATGTTGTCTTGCTTGACCACCTTGCCAATTGGGAACCATTCTGTTTTTCCATATTCTGTTCTAACAGTAGCCTCTTGTCCTAAGTAAAGGTTTCTCATCAGGACTATCTGATGTAAAGGTTTCTCATCAGGACTATCTGTCTTTAAGAGCATTTCATAGCTTTTCATTATCTATACAGTCAAAGGTTTTGCTATAGTCCATAACACATGCTGATTTTCTTTTGGAAATCATTGATGTGCTCCATTAGCTATCGTATGTTTGCAATGTGGTCCTTAGTGCCCTTTCCTAAATCCCACTTGCACCACTGGAATTTCTCTCTCCATGTATGATTTCAGTCTATGCTGTAGACATTTGAGCATCAGTTTGCTTGCATGGGAAATTAATGCTATGATCCTATAGTTCCTGTGGTTTTTCTGTCTCCTTTTTTTGTGGATATGGATGGATATTGATTGTTTCCAATCTCTTGGCCACCGTTGTATTTTCCCTTTTACTGGTTAACATGTTTGCTGACATTTATTGGTTGATTCTGTTTTGTGTGGATTCTAACAGCTCAGTTGGAATATCATCTGATTATGCTATTCAGCATAGATTCAAGGAGCCACTCGGATTCCTACTTCAACATGAATCCATCAATGATACCTTTATTGGCCAACTGAAATGCACAATATTGCAAGCTTTCGAAGCTCCATGGGCTTCTTCATCAGGCAAGTTTTAAAAGCTTGCAATAAGTATATTGTGCATTTCAGTTGGCCAATAAAGGTATCACTGTTGGATTTTTGTTTGTATTTGTTAAGTGGCCAACACAGCAACCCCTGCATACTTCAACATGAGTACTACATCTTGCTGTTCCAAATAGGTTGTCAAGACCTGGTACAATATTTATTAATTTCCACAAAAGACTACTTCTACTACTTCCCTCAGGTTCTTGACTTATCAGCTTCCATTATTTCTCTGACAATTACATTTGCATGTCCTGCTATTTTGCTATGGAGTTAGCAGCCTTTCTGGGTTGATCAGTCAGACTCTTTTACCTTGGCTCCTTCCTCTCAATCTGCTTCTTTGGCAAAGTTTTCCTAGATGTTTTCATTGACATTTCATTGCCATTTAGTGTCATTTAGGAAAGTCAACCCTGACTTAGTTGTCCTCATGCAGTAAACAATGGAGGGGAGAGCCATAACAACAACAACAACAACAACAACAACAACAACAACAACAAAACTTCATTAATAGACAGTGAGGTTTTTTGTAGGTTTTTTTTTGTCCTGGAGAGATTTGCACATTTTTGAGACAGATTTTGCACATTTCTACAAATCGTAAAATTTCAAATTGGAATAAATATTGACTCATTGCATAGAGTATTAAAAAGTGGAAACATCTGGATAAGTTGTTTGTGTCTTTTTGACTAATCAGCCTCTCCTTTTGTGCTTACTCTGTGTGAATGCTTAGCTACACAAAGAAAAAAACAAAAGCTAGTTCTGTATAAAGACATGTTACCCACACTGAGAAAATAAGATGAAAAAAGGGCTTGAATGTGTTTGATGCCGTGCTCTTATGCTGTGACTACTCAAGGGGCTGGGACAATTGTGACAAAGTGTCTCAACATCTCACCGACTGTGAGGGCTTCCCCTCCACATTCCTACAGTCATTTTATCACTCATTCTCACCTTCACTAGTGCTCTACTATTTTCTGTTTTCTTGTCTCACCTTGCTTTACTCTTCTTACTTAAATGTTGCTTCCTTATGGCAAGAGCCATGTCACACCTTTATTCTCTTTGTTCTATGGGTCGCTCTACACACAAGTGTGTTGTGCAAAATAGTGTGGATTCTTGCACCTTCAAATTGAAATTCAGCTGCCTACACTTCTCTGAGAACATTCCTACCTACCTATGGTCACATTTTGCCAGCCATGTGCAGCTGTCAATCAAAAGGGAGGACATACGCATTTATTCTTGCATTGTCCCTTATTCCTGCCAGTGTTGTATGACCTCAGCTTTAAATAAATTTTTGATGTTTTAAGCTGGAACATGCCAGAAGAAGGCAATGAGTTTATTTCTAATAGTTGAACATATGTATTATGCTTTGTTTTCTTTATTTGTGCCTATTCAGCTCTTATTATTTACATTATTAATTATATGACTGTCTAAAGCAAGTTTTATGTTAACGAGTAGATTTAAATGAAAATTGAACCTGATTTGATTTGTATGAGGAGCTAATGGTAGCAGCTTCTCAAAGGGGTTAAATTTGTGGGACCTCTTCCAGGATTGTTGGTGTTCTTTGGAATACATATTTTAAATCTTATAACAGATAAGTGTATCCCCAACTCTCCCCATTGCAAAGCCCCCTGTTCTGACACTGGGTTGTTAACTGACCATGTGCCCTGCTGAGCTGCCTGGTGCATCTGTCACTGTTGCAGATCACTTTGCTGTGAGATCAGAATGAGGTGCCCAGTGATGATCACATGGTTGGGCTCTTCATTATGACCTCAGAGTGAGCAGCAGGTGGCAGTGCCAGGCAGCAGAGTGGGATGTGTTTTAAACAGCTACTTGGCATCAGAATGGAGGGCTGCAGAGCTTCCTGGAATATCCAGATCAATTGATGAGTTTTTTTAAAATATGAGGTAAGAGGGATAAACCTGATTCTGGTGATGAGCGGACTGGTTGCCATCCAGTCTGCTTGCACCAGAACTGGCCTTTGGGTTGTGCATCATCTGGTCTCCCCACTGAGGAAATGGAGGGGGGGCTGCTGTATTTGACCCATGCAGACAGGACAAGAGATGTAAAACTGCATGCAGAAAGCCCTGCTTTTTGTGTATTTTATACTCTTCACGCTAGTTAACCTAGAGAGAATGTTGTTGTTGTTATTATTATTATTATTATTAACCTTTATTTATGAAGCGCTGTCAATTTACACAGCGCTGTACATGCAATCTTTTTAGTTAGACAGATCCCTGCCCTCAGGCTTACAATCTAAAAAGACATGACACAGAAGGAGAAGGGAGTGGTGGAGGGAAAGGGTAAGAGGTCCAGCAGTTCCTCTCTACCTCCAAGGCCTGGACCAAGGCAGATGGACTGAAGGGAGAGCTTGGCTTCATAATGGATGGTTAATAATTATCCAGGGAAAATACATACTCACAAGTAGGATAATACATATACAGTACATAGCAGTACAGGAAGTGGTTTGATAAACAGGCACCAAAAGAACATCAAATAGTAAGCGACAATTATGCAATGGTACAGGATTGTCTTGAGGGATTGCAAAGCAAATATTGTAGTACAAAGAATACAGAGGATTCTATTATCAATTTCATAACACTAGCCAAAATTCAAGATAGAAACTTTCAGCTTACACAGAGGATGAAGTAGTTGTTGCAGCTGGCTGTGGTGGAAGGGGCAATGAATTATGGTCAAACATATAAAAACAAGGTGGTTCAGTTGCTTAAAGGAACTCTTTATGGTTCTGCTCATCAATTGAAGATTGAAATAATGACAGGATGTTTCCTTTAAATTTTCCCAGCTGATAGCAGAAATTCAAGAAGAAGCAAGTCAACTGTTGAAGGAAAATTGGAGAGGGAAGTAAGTAGTTCTCTATGTTATGCCTGAGGAAAGATTATTACCCAAATCTATTTAGACAAGATGGCCATCATTTATTTGACCATTTGCATTTGATCCATTTGAGCATTTACTACAACAGCAATAGGCTATTAAGGGCCGAATAAAATAAAACAAACAAAATTGAAAAACATTGTACTAAATAATGGTTTTGACTTACACCCTTATCGTAACAGATGATCTTTTGTAGATTAGTGGCTGTGTGTATGCTGTCCATGTTCCAATGTGCCAGGTCTCAATGCTAAGCATCTCCAGGTACAACATATCAGAGAAACAGAAGACTAAATACTTTTCCTGAGAGCTTGGTTTTGACCCAGTAAAGATAGGATAGAGATACAAATATGTAGATTCATCATGGTTTATTAAGTGATCATGTAAAGAAGGGCAGCAGATTGCTACACATGAATAATGCCCTGCTTAATTTAGTTGATAATATTGCTATGGGAATGCATGAGATTTTGTGATCTAAAAGTCAAATGATCTAAATATTTGATTTGGGAATTGTTCTTGTTTCTTTTTGATGCTTGTCCACATACAGAGCAAATGCTGTTTAATAAAGCTTTCCACATACACAAGAATTGCTTAGTAGGTCATTAAGCTTTTTTGTCATGTTTACTCTCTAACTACCATAAAAATGTCTTAAGACTATTCTTAACACAGTTGAAACAAATACTGTAATGGTTTAGTACATGATCCTGAATTGTACACTGCCAGTTTAATTTTCATAGTTCTCTTGGTATGAACCGGCCCGGACTCTGAGATCCTCTGGAGAAGCCCTTCTTTCTCTCTGTCCCAACACCATCACAAACACGGTTGGTGGGGACACGAGAGAGGGCCTTCTCTGTGGCTGCCCCAGACTCTGGAACTCCCTGCCCAGGAATTATTATACAAGGAATAATATACAAGGAATAATTAAATGTTTAGTTTTATTATAGAATAATCTTACTGAGCTCAATGAAAAGAGGCTGTAGCAGAGGAACTTCCCCATTCAAGCCCTACACTTCTATCACACAGATCAGAAGGTGACTGGTTTCTGTGTGCATGTATGAGCCTTCAAGATGCATGTTGAATTATGGGGACTCCATGAATTTCATAGGAGTTTCTTAGGCAAGGAATACTCAGGGGTGGTTTTGCTAGTTCCTTCCTCTGAAATATAATGAACAGCAACTGTTATTTGTTGGTAGTCTCCTATCCAAGTACTAAGCAGGGTTGACCCAGCTTAGCTTCCAAGATCAGACAGGATTTGTTGTCTTTAGGATATTTTCTGCTTTCTTCTCTTTTCATCATGATGCCAGCTCCACAGGTAGAATAATTCCTTTCCCATTCAGTATGTCTTCAGAGAAATCTAGGAGGCTTTGAATCCTGTGATCTCAAGTCTCTCTTGTTCTTTCAATAGCATATACCTTTAACCTCCTGGCTGCCACCAAGAATAAAGTTGCATTGGTGATATAAGTTGCCATTGCTGCTAAAGTAAAGATGTCTTGGTGGCAGACATCCCCCCCCCCCCACACAACTATAAACTGTCTTTATAACAAGGACTAAAAATATATGAATTTTTAAAGTTTGCTTTAAACAGTAGATAAAAATATTGGTAAAAAAGGATGAACCAGATGGAAATCAGGAAATGATGGAAGTTATAGCCAACAAAATATCTTTTCCCATTACTTAGGTATATTACATTAACAACAATACAATTTCAACTGTCAGTTCTTATGCCTTGGACCAATAACAATTTATATAGAAGCAAACCTCTCTGAAATGTGAAATTTACTATCTGTAAAAATGGAGAGAAGTGAGTGAAATATCACCATCAGCCTCTGTAAATCAGTATAGTTTCCCTGTATTGTATATGGAGTGATAGTAATCATGTTGTGAGCAAGAGTGGCTTATCTCAGGTAGTTAGCTTATGAGAGAGATGAAATTTTAACTGTGGACTTCCCAAGTCAAAGCTCAGTTTAGTCACTTTCCTTTACCTGCTCTCATATACAAAGAATGAGACTTTGATTAGGACAAGGTGAGCGGTGTAACAATCCCCTTATCCACAATAAAATGCCAGGTGGAGGTATTTGCCTCTATGTGCTGTAGGAAACAGGACACAGAGCATGACTATGCTGAATGGTGTTGCTACAGGAGGGATGGGTCCAGGATATCTTTTTAAAGGTGGCTTCTGCCTTCTAGCTGGATGTTTCTTTGGCTGTCTGAACTCTGACAGGATACGAAGGAGACCAAGTGGGAAGAGCAGACTTGACAGGAGGGTTGCAAGAGCAGCCCCATGTAGTCTGTTGCAGTGTTGTGGGTGTTGAGGGCCCTAGAAAGTCCTGCAGTCCAATTGACAGGGGGGGTAACTAATCTTCACTGGGGGAAATATACTAGGTGTATTGTAGCTGGGTTCAGCCAAGGTGGAGAGGCCAAGGAGAGGCCATGATATCATTTTATGGTGATGCATGTTAGTGATGCTATGGGTGTGTGTGTGGGAGGGGAGTGATGCAGAAGCTTAATAATGAGTCACTGTGGCATTGAATGGACATTTGTAGCATAGTTACTCTGGTGTGCCATACAGAATCTTGACCAATGTAGAGCATCATGTCTCCTAAAAAAACCAAACAAGGATGAATGTGACTTTCCTGGTTCACTGGAAAATAGAGCAGAGATAAACGTATTTGTCTGAGTGGATGGAACTCTTCTAGAGCAATTATGATATTTTAACTTAATGGTTTAATTTTTAAAAAATCATTTCTTGACTATATTTGCCACGAGTCTGCCTTTTCCCTTTTAAGTCAAGATAAAATTCCCTGGACTAGTGCCTTTGCTGCTAGAATTATCAAGAGGATTGTTGTCAGGCCAATAGAGAATATTTAGGTCCGCTTCAAAAGTATGTAGCAATCTTTTTCATAATTTAGTGTAGTTACAATGGTGTTACAAGTAGAGAGAGGAAAATTGGCTTCACACTTACCATTTTCAGCATACCCGTGCATTTACTGAGTAATCCATTACATGAAATAGCCACATTAAAAAAAGCAATATTCCTAGTACATAGCCATGCATGCAGCATAATATTTACCGTAGTTTGGCCCTGAAAGCACTGCAGTGCACTGTATGTGTTTGTATGTACATGTACACAAATACACAGATGTATGTGTTTTCTCAGCCTGTAGCTGAGGTAACCGAGAGTGGGTGGGGAAAGTTAGAATTAAATCTATGCATTTATTTTAACAAGGGATTTCGGTGCCACCTTTCTGAACTCTATCACAGTGGTTTAGAAACCCCCCCCCCAAAAAAAAACAGAAATAAAGAATTATCACATACAAACATAATACAGACATTAAAACTAATCTAAAAGTCAAGTCACAAAATTATGCCTTGACCCCCTTCCTGTACAAAGAAAGAATGGAAACCAACCACAAGTCTAGAGAGTGCATTCAGTTTGGGAATGACACTGGAGAAAGCACATTCCTCTGTGCCTTACAAACCAGGATTTGTTCAAAGAGCCATTCATGCTGATCCTACTAACCAAGTGGGTTCATAACAAAACATACAGTTCTTCATATGGCTAGATTTTAAGCCATTAAGAAATGTAAAGGTTAAAAACAATACCTTGAGTGAACCTGGAAAACAAAAGGAAACCAGTAGCGATTTTTCAGTGTTGGAGTAATATGATCACAATGCAGCACATCAGTTAGCAGTCCAACTGCCACATTTTGCAAAAACTGAAGCTTCAAGGAAAGCCCTACATAGAACATAAGGTAACTGTGATGTAACAAAGGAACAGATAACTGATGTCAGTGTAGACTGATGTAGGCATGGTCACAACTGCAAATGTGATGTAATTTATATTCCTTGCCATCATCACCAGTTTAAGATCCAGGGACAGAGCTGGATTAAGGAGTACTTCCATGCTACAACCCTGGTATTGAGTGGAAAAACAACTCTTTCCTGAACTGCTGGATCCCAAATACAGAGACAGGTTTTCTAGAACATTCTCCAACTAGCTTCCACTAAGACAAGTTCAATGCCTAGACTGATGTACAGCATTGTGTATAGCACTGTGGAATATGACAGCCTTTGAGAACTACTGCTACTGGTGAACACCACTCATGAGAAGTAAGTGGAATTTTAAAAATTAACTATCTTTTCTAATTCCCTTGACCACAAACAGGATGGACAAATTTTAGTGACAAATTGTGCACAGGTTATCTCCTAAAAGAATCTGAAACTCCAAACACAGTTATGGACTACTCAACTAAAAATGACCATTAATAATAATAATAATAATAATAATAATAATAATAATAAGTTTTATTTATAGACTTCTATTCCACAATGATCATAGCGGTGTACAGTAAAAATTGCAATACAATACAAAAAATTGCAAGGCCTCTCTCCCCCTCAAGATGGTGGTCGGGGGGAGGGCTCTTAGTCTTTCCAGGCCAGGCCTCGTCTCTCCCCCTCAAGATGGTGGTCGGGGGGAGGGCTCTTAAGTCTTTCCAGGCCAGGCCTCGTCTCTCCCCCTCAGGATGGTGTACTAAGTGTACTAAGATGCATTTTACTTATAAAGAACACACAAAAGTCGTGCTATATATACAAACACATAAGGACTAAAGGTATGAAAGCTGGGATGGGGACAGAAAAATTTTGGAGAAAGCAGTTCATTATTTTCCAAAGCTTTTTTTCCTAGAAAAATTCAAAATAAAAAAGACACCTTGAAAATGGATTTTGTGATATTTTCTTTTATAATGATGGATAAAAAATGTTTAAGCAAAATTGGTCACATATTTACTCCCTCTACAATTATTTCTAGAAACTATATTTATAGAAATTATATAGAAGATGATAATGCAAGACAATTACAGCATCTGATCAATACAATTCCTAGTTTTGGTTTATTTTTCTCAGTTCTTTTAAAAGTTTTTATGTCTGCTTAAACCTATAGACAAGAAGAGACAAAACTACATTCTATATTTATTAATGTTCATGGTTTCTTTTGTTTTTATTGGATTTTGGCTGCTTCTAATAAAGTGGCAAACCAAAGGTTTCTTCTGACTGTTCGAGACCTTGTAGCGCCAACTGAAACAAACAATATATATATTTTAAAGGGGCTTTATTTTGTAACTATTGTCTGTCTGAAATGTTATTTCAATATACGAAACATGATTATTTTATGCTAAACAAAATTATATAATTGTATGATGTTTACAATTGCAACATACAATTTACGTATCTAACATCACAAACTGATTTTCCTCCTGAATGACAGTATTATCACATTTACCCCCATTTTTTCTGAACCCTCCCCCCTGGTTTTTCTATGTCTCCAAAATCTCTGGAAATTTTAAATCTCTCATTTGTTCTTGATCACAATTCCTAGTCACTGTGTAAATATGAAAATCCAGAATCTGGGCTGGGTAAAAAGAAGGGGCAGGCTTGGTTCTTCATCTGTGTTTAAATGGATGACAACATGATTGTATAACTTTGTTGTTGTTAACTACCCTGTAGTCAGCCTTGACTCTTGGTAACCCTGTGGATGAGACATCTCCAAGCCCCACTTATCCTCCACAGTCCTGCTTAGGTCTTGTAGATTCAGGCCTCTGATGTCCAATTGAGTCTATTCATCTGACATACAGTCTTCCCCTCTTTGTGCTACCTTCTGTCTTTCCTAGCATTATTGTCTTTTCCAGTTATTCACGACTTCTCGTGATGTGGCCAAAGTATGATAGCCTCAATCTTGGCTTCCAGGGAGAGTTCAGGCACAGTCTCTTTCACCTGTTTCTTATGTACACTCAGAAGTAAAACTTTAGGAGCCTCTTTCTGACACAACCAGGAGTAAGATCTTGAGAAAGAGATAGATTATAAATAAATATCTACTGCAATCTTCAGCAAGCTTCCTGCCAGAAACTAAAAGATACATTGGCGGGATACAGGCCACCCCTTTTTATCCATATGATCCATTGTTTCCTTAAGGTATTCTTCAGATGCCTCTTTTTAGGTCTCTCCCAACAGCATAAGAACAGGAGGCGACCCTTTCCTGTTTGAGCATTGGACTACAACTTGGGAGACCAGGATTTGAATCCCCTGCTCAGCCATGGAAACCCACTAGGTGGGTTTGCCTTCATCTCAGCCTCAGATGAAGGCAAAGATAAACACCCTCTAAACAAATCTTGCCAAGAAAACCACATGACAGGTTTGCCTTAGGGTTGCCATGTGTTGGAAATAAATTAAAGGTACACAGCAACAAAGTGGTTCTTAGCCTGGGGCCTAAGAATTGTGTACAATTTTTATAAAAAAACGATTTCCTAGTTCTTTGAATTTTCATCACAGCAAATTTTACGTATAAAGTTCACCCTTTTCAAGTGTTTATTGTAATTGTTTTCATTCAACATTAAGAAAGATCTATGTGAAAGAAATCAATTTTGAATGCAATAAAATTTTGTGCCCATATGTATATGTGCATTTTTCTGGGACAAAGGAGCCTAACTTTCATCATTGTCAAAAGTGGCTGTGACCCAAGCAAGACTAGGGACTACAGTTGTAGTGGTACCCAATGGAGGAATATTCTTTTTTGATGTCACTTTGGCAGTTTTTTCATGTTTATTGTATACTTTATCTTCTTTGCCTGGTTTTATGCTACCCTTTTGTTATGTGCCTTCAAGTCATTTCTGACCTATGGTGTTTGTAAAGTCACCTTATCATGGGATTTTCTTAGCAGAATTTGTTCAGAGGGAGGTTTGCCTCCCTCTGAGGCTGAGAGTACACTTCCCCAAGGTCACACAGTGGGTTTTCATGGCCAAATGAATTTTTTGAATCCTGGGCTCCAGAGTCATAGTCCAATGCTCAATCCACTACACCATGCTGGCTCTCTTACTGTCCTCTGATGCTCAGTTTATTTTTGTTGATATTTTATTATATTTTTTCTAATTATTTCTATTTTACATTTTAAATATTACAAATTGCCTTGGGATTTTTTTTAAAGGGCAAGCTATAAATATGGCATTCAATATGTAATGTACCTGTTATGTGTGTGTATTGTGTTTGTGTACTAACATAACACAGGGGTGTAGCTTATCACTGACTCAATCTTTATTAGTTAAACTAAAGTAGACTGGTACCATCCACAGCTAAAGCAGAACTCCATCTTCTCAGCCCAATGGTCTGAAATATACTCACCCAATTGCATGAAAGTTATACAGTGGGTCCTTGTTATCCCCTGGGGCTTGGTTCCAGGACACCCCTTGGATAACAAAATGCATGGATGCTTGAGTCCCATTAAATACAAAAGCACAGTAAAATGGTGTCCCTTATATAAAATGAAAAATCAAGGTTTGCTATCTCAAATTTATACTTTTAAAAAAATATTTTCAAGCCATGGATGCTTGAACCTGTGGATAAAAAAATCCATGGATCAGGAAAGCAAACTGTGGCCTGTTACAGACAGCCAAAATAAAGCTGCTTCGAGTCACAGTAGAGATATGGTGTTTCAATGATGCATGCGTCCTAAGAGTCCAGAAGTCGCACCAAAGCCACACTCCAGCCCTAAGGACTAAAGTGTGGCTTTGGTGCGGCTTCTGGACTCTTAGGATGCATGCAACATTGAAACACCATACCTCCACTGTGACTCGAAGCAGCTTTATTTTGGCTGTCTGTAACAGGCCTGTATATGAGTCCTTCAGTACAGAGCTGAGAATTTCCTCTACTGGACAGTGATAAATTTCCATTGTGGGGGATTAAATGCTGACTTCAGTCATGAACGTATGAGAATGGTGTAAGCAAATCAGAATATATAACTACAGTCCTCATCTGTAAATTAAGCAAAAGGTGTTATTCCCTATCTTATCCCACATTACCATGTGTCTTGCATTAATCCCCCACCACCACCCACATAATTTTCTTGCTTTGCCCCACTTCTTTTCCTCTTAGGAAACTGTAAAGGTACCTTCCTTTTTAGCCAAGTCTCCTGAGATTTAAGTCCCACTGAATGCAAAATTGTTTACTTCTTAGACAACCTGTAGGCCATCAGGCTGCACAAGTCATCGGGTGCAAGAATGACAATCCTAACAGTCTCCGGGGTACTACTTTTATTTATTTATTATTTGATTTGCTGTATTTTCCACCTTTCTCCCAAAACGGCATCCAAGGTGGCTAGATCAGTTTGAGTGTGTGACTAGGACTCTGGATACCAGGTTTCGATTCCTTGCTTGGCCATGAAACCCACTGGATGACCTTGGGCAAATCACACTCTCTCAGCCTCAGGAAAAGGCCATGGCAAACCCCTTCTGAAGAATTCTTGCTAGGAAAAGTCCCATGATAGGGTTGACTTAGGCTTTCTATTAGTTGGAACAAACTTGAGAGGCACACAACAACAGATTTCTTTGCATCCTAATACTAGATCCTTTGGATAAAACCCGAGAAAGGTAGGCACTGGCTTTCCGAACACTCCTCCACCCCACCATTCAAAAACCCCTTATCACAAGATGGGTGGAAATACCTTTATATGACAAGAGGAAGCCCAACCTAAAGACAGGGTGACCAGCTATCATCACTGCAAAGGAGCACAAGGCGCCACAGAATGTTGGCCATTAAAAAGAAAAAAGTAGGACATGGCAAAATAAAAGCTCAGAACCCTCATAAATGTAAAATCATGCTTCTTAGTCATGCCCAAAATGGAGAACACTTTGAAATTCCTCCTGGACAGAAGTCTGAAATATCGGACATTTCCTGGAAAAGGAGGATGCTCTGATCACTCTGCCCAAGGAGGACCCACTGTAATGACACAGTGATCCAATATACACTGCAGAAATAATCCAGTGTGACCCCCACTTTAACTGCCCTGGCTCAATGCTAGGGAATACCAGGAGCCGTAAGTTTTGTGAGACAAATCCAATAACATCAAAACAGTGATCCCTTTATTGGGGCCAACCAAATTGCACAATGTACATGTTGCAAGCTTTCGAAGCTCCACCGGCTTCTTCACGAGGCAAGGTGTTAAAAACCATACAGGAGAAAAATAACTGAAGATGTTAGCCATAGGCCTGAATTTTGCCATTTTAGTTCTTCGTTTGGATGGGAGACAGCCTTCTGTGTCAAGAGAGAGCTCTGGTGCCATGATAAATTACAATTCCCAGTATGTAGAGAGATCTTATAGCACCTTTGGGACTAACTGAAAGACCGCGTTCCCACTATGATTTAAAGCAAATTGCTGATCAGGTTATGCAACCGTTGTTCCCATTTGAAACCGGTTCCGATCCTACTGTGATTGGTTTCAATCGCAATAAAGTGAGGCAAACACAAAAAACCTGCTCTTTCCTGACACTAGTTCTTTGGGTTTTTTTTTTTTAAAGAATCGATTTTGAAGCATGTTCAACAAGTGGGAATGATGGATCTGAATTACATCATTCTGGAGGGAGGGACTAATGGCAGAGGGGTGTTTAACATCCCTCCTCAGTTTTTGGTAGATCCACCATTTCCCCCCCCCCCCCCCCCCCCCCCCCACACACACACACACTGCCTTTGTGCTTGTGGTGCGACCTATGAGCGCATGATTTTTTTAAAAGAAAAATTGATAGATAGTTTGATTCATTGATTTTGCAACTACTTGCAATTACTCAGGTGGCAAGATGGGTGACTGGGTGACAGCAGCTCAGTGAGGCAAGTAGCTGCAAAACCAATGAACTGAATCTTCTATCAATTTCTTTTTAAAAATATAGGCGGGATACAGACTGCCTCTTTGGGGTGGCCTGCACCCGCCCCTTGGATCGGGGTCTGAGCGGCCACAGCGGCAGCCCCAGACACCCCAATCTGCCGCTTCTCCAGGCCTCGGGGAAGCAGCAAAATGCCACTTCCCTGTGGCCTGGAAAGGGGTGTCCTTGGGGCTTCATGCCCCAGGACACCCCGACAGCGGCGGGGAAAGAGAGAAAGGGGCCACTTGCGAAGGTGGATCGCGCGCAGGTGGAAATGTCAGGCAGCAGGAGCTTTCCTAGACTTCGGTCTACTTCCTCAGAGGCATTTGGAGGAAGTGCATCTGAGGAAGTGCAAATGCACCTGAGGAAGTACACCTGCTGCCAATTTCTTTTGAGTTTATCACACCGGGGCTAATTTTGGCATTCAAGAGGGATCAAAGCGCACTTAGAGCATCCTGCAAATAAAGCGAAAACATTTCAAAAGAGGAAGAATCCAGTTTGAGGCTCCAGTTGGGCTGCCCTGGCTCAGGATCCCTAAGCAAAATCTCTCTACAGGCCGATTCCATGAACTCGCACGGCTCTATTGTCAAATCCTACAATTCCCAGGATCCCTTAGCACTGAGCCAGGGTGGCCAAAGTGGCCTCAAACCGGATTCTTCCTCCCGCGATGGGACCCTGGTTTACCTTCTGGCTGGCTGGCTGGCTCCTGAAGGGAAAGAGCTGGGGAACTTAGGGCAAGGGAAGGGGAATCCTGGCCCAGGGGAAGGAGGCACCTGCTCCCCTCCAAGGCAGGGCTGCAGCCTAGGGCTCCCACTCAAGCTCCAAGAGGCAGTCATGACGAGGTCCTAAGCTAATGGTGCTGTCAGCTGATCCGAGGGAGGAAGGCGGGGGGGGGAAGCGGGGCGAGGCTAGACCAGGAGGGGTCTCCATGGAAACGCTCCCCTGGCAGCCCCTCCCCTTCCCTCCACCCACCTGGGAAAGCTCCTCTCCTTCCTCTTCCTCTCCTGCGCCACCTTTGCTGCCGCCTGCGCGCCCCATAGCAGCATCCCGGCGGGCATCCCTAAATGGGACAATCCTGTCCGTCATGTCGTCTCCACAGAAACTTTTGTCCCGCTGGCCAATCAGAGGAGGGGAAAGCTGGGGTGGGCGGGAGGGGGGTCGCGAGGCAGAGAGAGAGAGCGAGAGAGCGAGAGAGTGGGGGGGGGGGGGGGGGGAGGTCGCTCAGAGGCGCCCTGGCTCGCGCTCTTGGCTGTCAGTCCCGGTTTCTGCGCCGTCAGAGACCCTTCTTTCCAGTCAGGAGAGGAAGAGGAAGAAGAAGGCGGGGAGGGACTGAGGGAAGCGGGGGGGGGGGGAGCCCTTTGCCGAGGGCCTGGCTGGCTTCCAAAGGTGCCCAAAGCATCCCCTTCTCTCTCTCCTCAGGGTGGCTTTGGGATGGAGCCACTGGCCGCCGGAGGAAGAGGAGGAGGAGGAGGCAAGGCCCGCCCCTCCTGCCTCCCTCCCCAATGAGGAGGAGGAGGAGGAGGAGGAGGCTGGGGGGGGGGGAAGGGGGCGCGGCGAGCCAGGGCTGGACGGGTCCAGGAGCCATGAGAAGCAGCGAGGAGGAGGAGGAGGAGGAGGAGGAGGAGGAGGGAGCGGGGCTGGGCTGGCCGGGCGTCGGCAAGGCAGGAGGAGGAGATGGGGGAGCTCCCTTCCCTCAGCGGCCGGGAGTGAGGCAGGGATGGAGCAGCGCCACTCCGCCTCTGCTCCCCGAGAAGAGCTAGGGCTTGGGGCGCCCAGGAGGAGGAGGAGGAGGAGGAGCAGGTCTCCAGTCTGCAGAGGGGGCTGAGGTCTGTGGCCACGGGAGAGAAGGAGGCAGAAGCAGCAGCAGGAGCCTGGCGCCCGGTTGGGAAGGAAGGGTCCCGGCCTGGGCAGGGGCTCCGCTCTCCCTGCATCCCGCCGAACTTGGTCCCTCGCATGGAGGAGAAGGAGCCCCGTCGTCGTCGTCATCCCATCCTCATCCTGCTCTGGCCTCTGTCCCTTTGCTGCCCGGCGTCCTCCTTTGGGGCCACTCAGCTCGCCCTCCTTGGGTCCCAAGAGGAATGAATGGGAGACGAGAGGGAAGCTGGTGGTGTTTCAAGAAAATTCAATAATAAAGGCTAAAGACCAGACAAGGGCCCTCTGCCTCCCACGAAATAAAATACCCCCCACCCCCCAAAAAAAAACATTGGCCGGTCGAGATTGCGCTCTGAGGCAGGCGGGCGGGGGGAGAACTTTCCATCCCACTCCGAGCTCCAGCCCCAGGAAGGGAAGGGAAGGGAAGGGAGGAGGGAGGGAAGGGAGGGAGGGTGGCTTCGGGGGGCTGGGGAAGCCAGGAGGCCAGGGAGCCCTTCAGCGCCTTCCCTCTGCTGCCCAGAAAGAGAAAAACGAGGGGGAGAAAGAGCAAGGAGGGGAGGCGGCAGCAGCCATCGAGGGAGCCGGCTTCGGGGCGAAGAAGAAGCGGGGTCTTCCAGGACAGAGAGACCGAGGGAGGCGGGCGAGGGTTGGCTGGCTGCTGGCTGGCTGGGGGTGGAGGGTGGGCTCTGCTCTGCTCTGCTCTCCCCCGCCGCCCCAACCTGCACCATCCAGGCTGAAGCGGATGCCCAAGGAAGACGGATCCCGACTCCATGATATTTCACCTCCCTCCTTTTCCCCTGCGAGAAGAAGCCAAGGGCTCGGTGCCATCAAAAAGGCAAAGCCTCGGAGGAGGGAGAGAGAGGATGCCGGAGATCCTGGGACAGGATTCCCGGGGAAAAGAAAGCTCCTCCTGATCTCTTCGCCGGGATCAAGTTGGGGGATCTAGAAAAGGATCGGGACGGCTCTCTTGAAAGGACTGCCAAGCCCCTCATCCCTCCACTCCCGAGAAGGAGGAGGAGGAGAAGGGGGACACCCCCCACTAACCCAAGATCCCCTTCTATAGTGAGATCCTCCTCCTTGGGTCCTTTTTTTATGTCTGGAGGTGGAGGAGACTGTCCTTCTCCATGAGCCCCGGGCTGAACAGGTGCCTCCAAGGCGTGGGTCCCTTTTAGTCTGTGGGTTTTGGGGGCTGTGTGTCTCTCTCCGAGGATGGAGCCTGGCGACCGGGACATGTACCGCCAGTTCCAAGACTGGTGCCTCCGGACTTACGGCGACTCCGGCAAAACCAAGACGGTGACCCGCAAGAAATACGAGCGGATCGTCCAGCTCCTCCACAACGGCGCCGAGGGCAGCGCCACGGATAACGCCAAATTCAAATTCTGGGTCAAATCCAAAGGCTTCCAGCTGGGCAACGAGGACGGAGGAGGAGGAGGAGGAAGAGGAGGAGGGAAGCAAGTGCTCTACGTGCCAGTCAAGACCACGGTGAGGAGGAGGAGGGGGAGGAGGAGGAAAGGGTGGTCGGCCTCCAGATCTGGGGATAAGGGGGACTACTACAGATGGGGCACTTGCATCCCTCGTTGGCTCTGGCGGGGGAGGGGAGGGAGCCAGAGGCAACCAGAGGGTGCAAGTGCCCCATCTATGCCTCAGCCTGGCACCATCTCTGCTCCTGCCCTTTGTGATCCTCCCCCTCCCCCATTGCTACCACCCAGACATCACCGATCCCCCCTTCCTTCCTTTTGTGAGAAGAAAACAAACAAACCCCTCTCCCTTTGCTCTGTGTGCCTTGGAGGGGGAGATCGGGTCTGTCCTTTGGCCCCCCTTCCAGCCTTGCCCCACCGCCCCCTTGCTAGACAATTGCCAATCGATGCCCAGCGAACCCTTCTGGGCACAAAGGTCGTGGGGGGGGGGGGGATGTGGGGGGGGTTTTTTGGGGGGAGGGGGTTGTCCTGCCAAGCCATCCCACCCACCCACCCACCCACCCCCAGCATCTTTTATTGTTCGCCCCCCACCAGAGGAGGGGGAGAGGGACCTGGCTCTCGCCTGGCTGACTGCAGAAAGGCGAGGGCAGGGTGAGGAGCCACAAAGAGAGCCAGAGGCGGGGTGATGGGGAGGAGGATGGGGGGATGGCGCACATGACCCAATGGAAGGGACTGGGCTCTCTCTCTCTCTCGCTGTGGTTGCTGCCTCCCCCCCCTCTCTCTCTGAGGCTTTCTCTCTCTCTCAGTGGAGGACAGCCCTAGGAGTAGCAGGAGCCTTTCCCAAGGGCTGAGAGAAGCAAAAGCTTCAGCTCTTTTCAGGAGGAGTGGCAGGGATGCTGTTGTCCTGGTTGGTGGTGCTGGGAGATCCTGGTTGCAGGAGCTCAAGAAGGTCCTGGTTTAGAAACTGGGAAGCGTGGCTTGCAAGGAGGTGTGCCCTTTTGGTTTGTTTGCTTTTAAAAAGCTCCCTTAGCATGTCTTGCTTTCAGTGCTTGACCCTTGGCTGTGGATTGTGGGCATTTGTGATATGGGTTTGATGCAACACATGTTGGTTGTAGGAGCAGTTTCCTTCTTAGCTAGGGACAACATTTGCAGTCATACAGTAAAAGAAGAGTTTTAAAAGAAGCATATATATATATATATATATATATATTTGGTGGCATGTACTGTATGTAGACAATAAAAGAAGAGTTTTAAAAGGAGGACATCTATTTCATGGCCAACATAACATGCCATTGAATAAAAGAAGAATTTTAAAAGAAGGTCATATATTTAATGGCTTTCTATGTTGTCAATAAAAGATGAGTTTTAAGAGACAGATATACAGTATGTATTTTGCAGTCTGTATGTTGGCAACCAAAGAAGAGTCTTAAAACAGAGAGATATATTTAGTGGTATGTATGTTGACAATCAAAGAAGAGTTTTAAAAGAAGGACATATATTTATTGTCATGTATGTTGACCCAATAAAAGAAGAGTGTTTAAAGTAGCATCTATGTTTAATGGTATGTACATTGTAAGGGGAAATGCTAGGATTCTATGTGCTGTTGACTTAGTGATAAACATACTTTTGTCTGCCTATATATTGTTGTTCATGAAACAAAGCATATTTATACATTTTGTAATATATGATTTTGTAAGTGGTTTAAAGTGTGAAGTTAGGTTAAAAAAAGATAATTCTTATAAGAATTATTTTATTTTTGTTGATTTTAAGATTTCAACTTGTAACTGAAGCATGGTATGTTACTTCAAAAAAGTTTTGTAGAGAGCCATCCACTAACTGCTGCTTCTGTGTAAATCTATTTATTTCCGTCATGTGTTACATCTACTATAAATCTTTGTGACCACAATATTTAATCTAGGTTCAAGTCATAATTCCCAGACATTTTATATTTTTCATTCACTTTTCTCCATTCACTGCATGGTTTTTAAAGACCTGTGGACATCCTTCTTTATCTGTTATAGTGACTTTCTTTGTACTGTACATTCAGAGTACAGGTAAATATCTGATTTTGAAAGATGATACAATTACATGGTAGCCTAAGGGAAAATCAGGTTTCTTTCAATGAGATAAAGTGATACAGGTTGAGCCTCTCTTATGCGGAATGCCAAAATATTCCAAAAACCAAAACATTATTTGTCAGTTGCTGTGATAGTGACAGCTTTGCCTTCTGACAGTTCAGTGTGCACAAACTTTCAAGCACAAAATTATTTTTAAAATATTGTATAAAATTACCTTCAGGCTATGTGTATAAAGTGAATATGAAACATAGATGAATTTTGTGTTTAGACTTGGGTCCCATCTCCAAGATATCTCATTATATATGTCAGGGGTAGGCAACCTACGGCCCGTGGGCCGGATCTGGCCCGGCGAGGCCTTGGGACCGGCCCCAGCCTGGTCCTGCCGCCGATTGCCACCCCCGCCGCAGCTTCCGCGCCACTCTGGGTGCCATTTTGAGTTCAGCCCCCAAGTTGTCTGAGGGACAGCAATCCGGCCCCCGGCTCAAAAAGGTTGCCTACCCCTATGTATTTGCAAATACAGGTGTTTAAAAATCCAAACTCTAAAATATTTCTGATCCCAAGCATTTTGGATAAGGGAGACTCCACCTGTATTCTGAAATGCTTACATTAACTGATTTCATATTTTATGCCAACCCTGAAAGGGTCTGCATATCCCCCCCATATATGTATATGCCTTCTTCTGTCACTTTTCTGTGGCTAGAGACACTACTATTTGAAAAAAGTGTACAAGTATGTTATGTATTTTTAAAACTGATTTAAAAAAAAAACTTGTGTATCTGCATGCGTATGACTTCAGGTTGCTTGTTGACTTATGATGACTCCATGAATTTTATTGAATATTCATAGGCAAGCAATACTCAGAGGTGGTTTTGCCAGTTCCTTCCTCTGAAATATAGTTTATAGCACTTGGTATTTGTTAGTGGCTTTCAGTCTATGTACTAATCAGGGCTGACTCTGCTTAGTTTCCAAAATCAGATGGTATCTGGTGCCTTTATGGTATTTAGACCCTCAAAAATAAACAAATACCCCCCCATGTATATATGGACATTGGATGCAACCTGTTTCTCAGAGTTTAGAAAGCCTTTTCTGCAGATAAGTGTATATCAGTTTCCAGCCAGAATCTTAGAAGGATTAGTATTGTAACAAAGTAATCATGACAAACTTCATAACATAATCATTAAAATTTTTATCAGAGTTCATATGCTGTTATCATATATTCATATGCTGTTTTCAGTGTCTGCTGTTCAGTGTAAATAAGCATGTGGTTGTACATAACTGTGCACTGGATGATACTCAACAAGCATTATTCTGTGCTAGTATACAATGCTTCTATAGACAGATAGGTAGATAGACAGAAGTGTGTGTGTGTGTATAGTATACATGTAGGCCTAAATCCTATTAGGCCAAAGTAAAATAGACCCATTGAATCAACTGCTTCAGCTAGTCATGACTGATTTGAGTTGCACTGATTTCAGGTGATATGCCTCTAACATAACTAATGGGCTATATAAACAGACCCTCAGGGCCGGTACAATGCTACCCTTTTCCTAGCCAGATCAAGGCCTAGCATGCTGTGGCCCTGAGCTGCCATTTCCAGAGTGTAAAAAGGAACTGCAAAAAGCTGCAGTGCCATGGCTATATGGCGCTTTGTCATACAGACTCAGTAACGGAGGAGCGCCGTGATGCCGCACACCATGTGGAGTGGCGCATGGCATCCCGGCACCCTGGGGGGCATAGCTAGGGTGTGCGGCATGTGGACAAGACGTCCCGACTCCACCCCCAGGCCAGCTTTAATGGCTGGTCTGAAGAGCCCCTTTCCTAACTAAATATGGATCCAACCCTCTATATGTAAATGTTTCATTTCTTAAATCTCTTCTATGACATAAACTTGAATCAGCTTGCAGAGAAGCGTCTGCACCACAGCTACCTCAAACTTCATATTCTGATCACAAGATGCAATAATTGTTTAAGAACAACTTCCAACTCAGTCTGAATTCTATTCAGTATTCAAAGAAGGAGGGAGAAAAGAGAGTCTCTTTTCAAACTGAGCCACACTCAGTAACATGCACTGCAAATAAGTGGGTGGTTTAGGTCCTCCCTTAAAAGAAGTGGGATGACACTGGCCATGCTGCAGTGCTGAGGAGTGGAATGGGGTCTGGGACAAGGTCCAGGGTCACATCTTTCCCCAAATTTAGCAAAATATATTTAAAAAGTATAGCCACTGTCTGGACTGTTGTTATACCAAATCATATTTTATAATGTACAGTATTTCTCCCCACTGTCCAAGCCGCCCAGAGGTCTGAGACATCCCCTTTGCTCCCTCTTCTTGGCCCAGCCAGTGGCTGGCTTTGAAGGGAATCTCAATGTTACACTGAAATTAAAATATATGTGATTACATTAAACTTGATACATCGGCACCATGGACAGATCCTTTAGCTTGTTTCTTAGCAACTCAGCATCTCATTCAGTTGTAGAAATCAACAGTAGCCACATAAGAGTTTAATCACTTAGGATCACTCCTGGTTAAACTGGCCCTTTTGGTTGCTGCATGCACTACCCCGATCATGTTATCAGCCATTTCCCCTGTTACAGTGTTTATATCCAATAACCTTCAACCTGTGTAATCAAAAACTTTCATACCTCAGCAAAAGTAACTTCAAGTAAAAGATATCTCAATGTAAACCACTCACTATTGATAATTCTCCCCAGTACAGGCCTACCCACAGGGCTAATGAGATACATAAAAGAACAATTTTAAGTCCGAAACCATTGACTTGAGGGGCGGGGGGAGAGCAAACCATCATCACTGTCCAGAATTAGTTTTTCCTTGAAGCTGTAAGGTTTGTTGCTTAGCTTTGCTGTCAGCCAGAGATTTGCTCCTGAAGGTTCTGTAATCCACTGCTGCTGGTAATTAGACATCATTACTGCTGCATTAAAGGGAAAGAGAGAAGGGGAGAGGACAGGCTGAGGCTAATTAACTACTTGATTTTAATGAAAGAAAGAGAGACTGATAGCAGGTGGGAGTTTGCTCCAGAACAGACTATACAAGCAACACAGACTTCATTGAAGCAGAGATAACTTGCCGGCTTACAGCAGCAGTATTCTTGTCTGTTTATTAAATGGCTTGGTCAAATATTTTATCTTGTGCTGCTGCATACATGGGAAAGAGCTAAAGATCACAAGGCCACTTTAAATTTAAACAGCATGAAGAGGAAAGGGAATATTTAGGCTTGTTGAATGTAGATTTATTTCAGTATCCCTGTCTTCTAGAGAGCAAATAGGAGCAAACTGGTAGTTCTCTGTGGTGCAGGATATGCACTCTTGGTCACCAGGCAACAACATTCTGCAATACAGCCATTTTAGGTCTACAGTGGGACAACATGCAGTGGAGTATGTATATGTACATTTTACAGTATATCTGTTACACTACCCTCTGTAATCTTTCATTACACCTAATCAGTACTTTATTGGAACAGTTAAGTTATGCTTTTATGTAACAGTGTTGGACAGACAAATAATCCAAAGGGCTGGCAATAATTAGGTTCTCAGAGTCACTTCACTTCACATCACCATTACCATGGATCTCAGAACAGGAGAAGATCAAGCCCCTCCCAAGACTAGGCTGGATGGAGCTGACCTCCCTACACCCCCCCCCCCCCTGATCAAGCAAAACCAATCTCCCCAAACTCTTGCAGGTGACCTAGGAGTTATCCATCAGAAGTATGCTAGCTCATCAAGTAGAAACAAGACTAATGCAGCTAGTTGAGCCCTTGTAGGATTAACTTTCTCTCCTATGTACATATACTTGGGAGAAAATGCCACTCAACACATGAAGGAGACTGAGCAGACACTGTGGTTGTTAGAATTTGTAGTAAAGGCTGATTGAATGAAAATGGAATGAAACATGTACAGTAATTTGCTCTCCCCAGCTGTTCCATGAATTTGAGATCCCATATTACAGGAAGAAATAGTTTATTCTGCCTTCAGGGTGCTAGGGATCATCAAGAGTCTTTTTTCACTTATTATTATTTTACTGAATAAAAACTGAGTAGAACTGATGTGAAAGTATGTTGCTGTTAACTGCCTTTGACTCGACCCCAACTCTTGGTGACCCTGTGGAGGAGACATCTCCAAGACCCCTTGTCCTCCACTGCTTTGCTTAGGTACTGTAAAGTCATACCTATGACCTCCTTGACTCAGTCTATCTCTCTGTTATACAGTCATCTCCTCTTTCTATTATTCTCCATCTTTCCTAGCATTCTTTTCTTATGAATCATGCCTTTTTGTGATATGACCATAGTACAACAGCCTCAATTTGCACTTTCTTGTTTGACCTTCTATAATTTTTCTGAGTGTATAATATTTTCTGCTAGTAGTATGGCATAAAAACACACTGTGTATCCTTAGGAAAGCTACACTCTCTCATCCTCAGAGGATGGCAATGGCAAACCCTCCCCACTGCAGAAACTTGCCAAGAAAGCCCTGTGATAGGTTCACCTTAGGTCGCTATAAGTCAGAAAAGACTTGAAGGCAGACAACAGAAGTGTGGTGTCAGCTGCATATTTTAGATTGTTGATACAGCGCACCCTCGGCTTACGCGGGGATCCATTCTGGACCCTCCTGCATAAGCTGAATTCTGTGCATGCTCATGTGGTAGTGCGGCAGCGCACACATGCACCATGGGCACACGCCCTTGCACCCCGCGTGCTCCCGCACGGTTTTCCACATATGGTCAAAGCTGCGTATGACGTGGGTGCACTGTACTTATCTTCACTCCTTTTCCTTCTGAGTCTTAACCTGCTCTTCATATGATATTTTCTGTACACAAGTTGAACAAATAGGATAATAGAATGTAGTCTTGCCTGACTACCTTGCCAACTGGGAGCCATTCTGTTTCTCCATGTTCTGTTCCAGCAGTAGCCTCTTGTCCTGCTATCACATGTGGTGGCACTATCATGTCCTTCTGAGCCATCCAGAGTTTTTAATGATCTATAAAGTCAAAGATTTTGTTATAGTCTATAAAGCACATGCTGATGTTCTTTTGGAATTCCCTGGTGTTCTCCATTAGCCATCATATGTTTGCAATGTGGTCCCTAGTGCCTCTTCCTTTCCTGAACCCCTCTTGTACCGCTGGGATTTCTCTCTCCATGTATGATTGGAGTCTATACTGCAGACTTCTGAGCAAATTTTGCTTGTGTAGGAAATTAGTGCTATGATCCTATAGTTGATGCAATCTTTTATGCCTCTTTTTTGTGTGGTTGGGATGTTCAGTGGACCCTTGTTATACACTGGTGTTTGGTTCCAAGATCCCCCATGGAAAACAAAATCTGTGGATGCTTAAATCCCATTAAATATAATGACATAGCAAAATGGTGTCCCATATAAAAATGGAAAATCAAGGTTTGATATTTGAAATGCATATTTTTTTTTAACATTTTCAAACCGGGTATGCTTGAATCCATGTATAGCAAATCCATGTATAAGAAGGGCCGACTGTATATTGATTGTTTCCAGCCTGTTGGCCCCCATTTTGTTTCCCATATTTGTTGACATATATTAGTTAGTACTAGAGTTGATTCTATCTACAGTACATACAGTAGCCATTTTTAAACACTTTATCTATGGTGGAGAAAGTCTGGCCTGTGAGCCACAGACAGCTCTTCAATTTTTTTCTATGCTTTCCTCTGGGGCTTTGCCCATCCTCTGAGGCTGAGCAACTGTGACTCGCCCAGGGTCACCCACACTGCATTTGCACTGCAGCTGTAATCCAGTTTGACACCACTTTAACTGCCATGGCTCCATGCGAAGGAATTCTGGTGCCACAACAATCTACAATTCCCAGAATTCCATAGCATTGAGCCATGGCAGTTAAAGTGGTATCAAACTGGATTATTTCTACAGCCTGTGGATTTTCATGCCCAAGCGAGAATTTGAAGCCTGGTCTCCAGAGTCATAGCCCAGTGCTGAAACCACTAAACCACTCTGGCTCTCATATAAAGGCTTCATATTAAGAAGGAATCCAAGTATAGGGCTGCAATTTTTCTTCCTTTTTGGGACTGTTTATAGGTTTTCTTTAGGTAGGATTTGCAGGACCTTCCCCAGACAGCATCTTTTGTTACTTTTTGTTCTAGACTAGGACAGAAACTGAACCCTTTGTCTTATATTCCCCAGAAAATGATATACAGAGCTATACTGCCTCTGATACTAGAGGTAACATATAGCCATCTTAGCAGCTATTGCTGTCCCTAACCACCATAAATTTATGAAATTCTCTTTTATAGCTGTCCAAGTTGCCAGCCATCTCTACATCTTGAGGGAGTGAATTCCACAGTTTAGCTGTGTGCTATGTGAATTAGCACTTCCTTTTATCTGTACTGATATGCCTGCCTTTCAGTTTCACTAGTACCTTTAGGGCATTTAGCATCCGGTATTGAGAAGAACCATGACAAAATCTAATCACCCTGTTTAGGACTGCAGTTGGCCAACCATACCATGCTTTAGGATAACCTATTCATTCCTATAAGCCATGGGTGGGTAACAGATTTATAGAAATAATGGGGATTATTTGGACCCATTTTCTGCCTCGGGACAACAAAAAGAAAAATGCTGTAAACAGAGCATTCCCTTCACCTACGTTTTCAGGTTTATTCCCAACTTTTATGACTACTGAGTATGCTCAACACTCACTGAACTTTGCAAGGGGGATGCCACTTCTGCAGAGCTCAGAGTTCTGCAGGATATTTTGTTGGCACACACCATCTGAGTTAGCAGTAGTGGGAGTAATAATGCCCCTGAAGCATGGAGATTCCATTTATAACAGTTATGGCTAAAGCCATTGATCGATCTGCCTTTCACAAATCTCTCTAAAACCCATCTATACAAGAGACCATCTCAACATCATGACAATGGTTTCCACAAGTTAATAGTGTGCTGTGTGAAGTACTTCTTTTGTTTGTGCTGGCATTATTATTGTCAATCCATTTCATTGTGCGCCTTCAGGTTCTAGTGCTTTAAGAGGCAGAGAATAACGTATCTCTATTGTCTTTGAACCACTCACAACATTATAAACCTGTTATATCCCCTTTGATCACCTGTTTTCTAACTAAAAGCCCCAAGCTCTTAGCTTCTCCCTGTTATGAACATTCCACTCCTTCTTCTGATAATTTCAGTTGTTCTTCTCTGTACCCTTTCCAGCTCTTACATGTTTGCTATAGGATGGGTAAGAATTTGGAATTTAGGATAGGAAAGAATTCCATCCAGAATTTGGAATAGTATTCTAAGTATGGATATATAGTACTTGTATAGAAATGCACTAGAGTACTCACTGTTTTTTTCTTTAGTCCTTTTCTTAGCAATTTCTGATGCAAAATGGATTTTTGCTTCTTCTGTTGCCACAGTATGTCCAAAGTGACATGTTGGTCTGTGGCCCAAGAGGTATTTTTTGAAGTTGTTATAAGCAGTTTAGACCCAAGATGTATATATGCAAATGTGCTTATTATCATTTGTCCCAATGTGAATCAATTTACAATTAACTTACATTGCATCCCCTGTCACCAAGGGTGCTTCCTGCTGGAAGGTTTCTAATGCTACAAGTTAAAAGGCATTGCAGGATTACCTCTTTTTCTCTCCTTAATGTATTTTCTGTACAATGAAAAAAGATGGAGGAAACAATGGGAGAACACACCAATGGAAGACATTGTTCACTGGACCCCCTGTAAAATTCTGTGAATGGGACAGAATGATTGACCAATAAAAAAACCTAATCAGAAAGCACCTCAAATCTTCAGGAATAATTTTGGCATTCTTAACAATTACTGTGGAATTTTTACATCTTGAATACATTAGTGTTTAATGGCAAACTTTATTACTACAATTATTTAAAAATATTATGTATACAATATTTTCAGGCTATATGTATAAAGTATACATCAGATATTAATGAATTTCATGTTTAGACTTGGGTACCTCTCCAAGACATCTCCTTATGCATATGCAAATATTCAATTTTTAAAATAATTTTTTTAAAAAAAATCCAAAACATTTCTTGTTCCAAGCATTTCGAATAAGAGAGACTTAGCCTGTACTTGGTTATAGATTCTCAGCTGACCTGTTCTCTTGCTGAGGTTCCTTAGGAGTAATCTTTATACTATATAAATTCCATTTAGAAGCTTAGGGGAAAATTAATGAAGATGTCCACTGATTGTTTTTCTATACTGGTGAAAACCCTTCAAGGTGGAGGGTTAAAGGCAGGATGAAGGAAAGAGTATCAGTGGCATCACTAGGGTTGGCATCACCCAGTGCGGTAACTCATGGTGTCACTCCCCATTGACTCCTTCCCAAGCCACAACAGACAGAATTCTTAGTAATTTTTTTTTGGTACTAATATTGCTCATTAATTTTAATTCCTGTATATGACTGAATGTACTGTTGATAGTTGTGACATAAACAATTAACAATTAAAATAATTGCTTTAATTGCAATATCATACACACCAATTAAAGGCATTTACATATACATAGTATCATGTGGCTGAACTGAAAACTTGGATAAAAGTGATGGTTTTTTAAAGAAAATGAAAAAGAATAAAAAAAATTAAAATTTTAAAAAATATATATTTTAAAATTTTAAGATTTTAAATTTAATTTTTATAAAACAACCTGGGGCCTCTCCTTTTTCCTCCCACTACACCTCACCCCACTTACACCATCTCTTCAGCATTTTAAAGGGACACAGGCAAATGCCACAGCCCATTTCTGCCAAAAGGCAGTGTGAGGAACAGTGCTACCACCCACCTTTAGGATGTCACCTGGTGTGATCCACAACCCCTTAGTGATGCCACTGCAGAGCAGTCCAGTTGTTTGAGATCACGTTCTTCTTTATCTGCACTTCTTTTAAAAATCTCTGATAATTTTGTCATGAATGGAACAAGAAAGGCCTGCTCTGTTTTCTAAATATAGTTGTGCTTCCTCTTCTTCGATCTGAATATGGGCTGAGGAGTTGGGGAATGCCTTCGCCTTAGACAGAAACATAATTGTGATGCCTTAGTGTAGTGATGATGCTTATTTCTGATTAATGCTCCCATGACTTTTAAGAAGCTTATACTGTTCACATCTTCTATGACAGGGGTTCCCAACCTGGGGGTCGCGACCCTTTCACGAGGGTTGCCAGGTTGGGAATCCCCCCGCCTCCCCTCCCCTTTTCTCCACGGGTGCCGGCGGTAGCGCAGGCACCGCGTGGGGGAAAGGGGAGGGGGCAGGGCTCCCTCTTCTTTCTCTTCTCCTTGCGAGTGCTGGCCCTGGCACAGGCACTCGCAAGGAGAAGGGGATGGGGGCGGGGCCACCTCCTGCTCCTTCCCTCCCTTCCCGTGGCTGCCAGACAGCCACAGGGAGGAAGGGAAGGGGGCGGGGGTCGCCTCCTCCCCTCCCTTCCCGTGGCTGCCAGACAGCTGTGGGGAGGAAGGGAAGGGGACAGGGATCGCCTCCTCTTCCTCCTCCCCTCCCTTCCCGTTGGCGCCGACAGCCACAGGGAGGGAGGGAAGGGGGCGGGGGTCGCCTCCTCTTCCTCCTCCCCTCCCTTCCCATGGCTGCCAGACAGCCGCGGGGAGGAAGGGACAATCAGGGCTGCCTCCTCCTTTTCTCCCCGTGGCTGCCAGGCAACCACGGGGAGAAGGGGACGGGACTGCAAGCCCCAGAGGCCTTTGGAGGTCCCACCCCTTCTCCCGGGTGGCCTCCCTAATTGGTTGGGAGGCTGGGAAGGGCGGGACTATTCCAGCCACAAAGTCTGCTGGGGCTTGTAGGGCGGTGGAAGTCCGCCCCCTTCCTGGCTCCCAACCTATCAGGGGGGCACGGCAGGACTTTCTCCCTCCCAATGGGGGTCGCACCCAACAAAGGTTGGGAACCGCGTTTCTATGACTTAAGTACTTATGGCCCACAAATACTCCCTGTCATACTTTAATCCAAACTGGAGCAGTATCACCAACAAATCATTTCCACACCACCATCCACTGCCTCCTGTAGTCACAAAAACCTTCTTTTAACATCGTTCTTATTTGATTCCTGTTATTGAAGCGGGGAAAAACATCATTTCAGAGTTAAGGGAAGGATTTCACTTCCGTGTTGCTTGTCCTCACTTACATATCCTCATATGAGGAATGATGTATAGGGGAAAAGTACTTAGTATAAGCATTGGGAAGAGACAAAACTGGCTTTCTAATCATTCCAGTGAATCTAGACAATAAAATCAAACTGTTCAAATCCATACAGTGGCATTTTTTAATTACTAGTGTGATGAAAGTTGGGAATTGACTTTTATATCATTATGGACGAGGAAGGAGTGTTGTAAAACAGAAATGAATATTTTTCAAAACAGACGTAGTGGCAAATCATTGGGCCTTCTCTGTATACAAGAATTGTAATAAAAAAAAATGAAGAAAAAAGTGTAGTAGTATTTCGGATAAATGTATAGAATGCTGGAGAGTGGCCAATCATTTCTGTACACTGAAGATATTCTGGAAATTATACAAGGGTCCATATATCAATTTCAAAACAAACAAACAAACAAACTTAGAGACAGAGGAACATATACCAACATGAATGAATAAACATCATGCATCTTATTAAATTGATTTGTTCTCTACTCTGGAAAACAGAACTAAAGACATATGGGAGGGAATTCCTAGCAACAGGGGTCTTAACAACTTGTTATACACAGTTTCGTGTCTCCATAGCTACATTTATCAGCAAAATCTTAGCCAATGATTCAATTATGCTGAACAGGTGCTTGGATTGCTACATTTTGTTACCCTGGTACTCAAGCCTAAGCCCAGGCACCAATATTCTTGTAACTTTCTATAGTAAATGGATTTGTAGCTGCTGTTGTGTAGTCTAATCATGATTTAAGTGAAGGAAGTTTTCTATAACTTTTTTCTGGTGGAAATAAGAGTTGTGTGTGTCTTTCATCAAGAATTTGCATATCTTGATATGTCTTAGGCCAGGGTATTATTCTGCCCAGAAATACATGTGGTTTATGTTTTTCTGCATAAAACTCTTTTTTATTTTGTGCAAAACCTACAGAAAATACATTGTTTTTGTCTGAAAACTATGTTTTTTCGCACAGAAGAATTTCCCAAAATATTAAGGATGTGGGACATAAATTACAAAATTCTCCTTCGTGCATCTTCTTAACTATTTTCCCATGTGTCCTTTTTTTTTTTTTTTTTTTGGTAATAAATTATAATGCAAATAGTTGCAAACTCTTTCTATCCCTATGTTGAGTTGTGTAGGAGGCCAACAGGGTATGGGCCAGTGGAAGAGAAAACATAGTGTTTACAGTATCCAGAGACCCAGCACAGATCCTTGCAACATATTGTTCTCTCGGTTGCTTGGCCATACCCTGTGGCCGCCTATCCATCTAGACACTCACTGGATAATTTGGATCACCTTTCCTGGACTCCATCAGTGTTGTCAGGGAACTGGCAGAGGAAGCTCTAAATCACAGGATTATATAATCTCACCTTTTTCCAAAGAAGTCATGGCATTTGGATGTTACAAAAGTGTATTTGTTGTTCATATTTACACTAACACTTTCATCCCATGCCTACTCTTCCATTCAGTTTTTGGCAGTGAGGGCTTTAGTCTTTAGGACGTTATCAGACAAGGGAAATTGGAAGTACTGGAAAACCAATGGCAATCCGAACGCAATCGGGGGGTTTACGTTATTGTGTGATAGAGTACCACATGCAATTTGGCAATGGGAAGTCAGTCCGAAACACGATCATGGGGTTCATGTATGCATGAGAGGTGATCAACATGCAATTTCAGGCAACGGCAAGCTATTTTTGGCAATGGGAAGTCAGTTGACGCAATTGAAATTACACTAAATTTGCTGAACTAGCAAATTCATGTGAATGCGTTCTGGCCCCACTTTCTTTTCATCACAATTAGAGAAATTCCTCCCATGTGAGAACTCCTTAATCTGTAAACATTAGCCGTGCATGTATTGAGAGAGAGAGAGAGAGAGAGACTTTCCACAGACCTCCTCTCCTTCAGTTCCTAACAGCTCTTGTTTGCTGTGGACTTCTCTTTAGTTGTTACTTCAGGCAACACTCACAAACTCACTGACCATGCTTGCACCCTTCTGTGTATTCTTTCTAGTCTTTATTATTCCTGCCTGGGATTGTTCATTGTTCTATTGTTTTATCCTGAAAAATTAGGCCTGATTGGTGAAACTACTTAGCTGGCTCATTAACTTCTTGGTTTTGCTGCCTTTTCCTGCTTAGCTTTCATTTCTTAGTTTTGTGTGGGTATTTCGAGCTATGTGGCTGTTCTAGAAGAGTTTATTCCTGACGTTTTGCTGACATCTGTGACTGGCATCTTCAGAGATGCCAACCACAGATGCTGGTGAAACATCAGGAATAACTATTCGAAACATGACCACATAGCCTGAAAAACCCACAAAAATAGGGATGCCAGTCATGAAAGCTTTCTACTTCATATTCATTTATTTTGGGCCCTCCCTCTTGGTTCACTCCCCACTCACCCAGTGACTATCCATTTAGTCCAAATCCAAAAAAACACTCACCTTGCCTTGATTGTCGACTAATATGCTCTCTCTGGGGAGGCAGAACTGACCTGACCTACTTTTTAAAAGTAATAAATGGACTCAACCCATACTTTCATTTCCTTTTACATGAATATAAGAGAGAGATGATGAATTGGAAGGAGGCTAGAAAAAAAGATACCAGAATGTACATTGGGAAGTCTGTTCAGATATAATCTGTCTTGAATGAGAGCTAATTATTGGAAGGGATGTGGATTAGGGTTGCTATTCTACACAATGGTTAGATTTAACCCGTTTCAAGACATGTCAATTGGTTCCGTTTGGATTATCATCTGGCCCAGACTCCAAGCTTTCATTAATAAAAAAAAAAAGTAGATCTCTGCACTGTAGGATGGAGTTATAGGGCAAAATATGCAGTTAATCTTTGTGCAATTGTTTCTCAAGATATAAGTATGACTTCCTACTACCTGTGAATGTGTTTAGACCACGGTAAAGTCTCACACTGTGACTGACATTTGCTACTATCTCTCTCAGTTACTGTTTCACCTTCCTTGGGTCAATGTCATAATCTGTTACAAGTCAGTTTTTGGAGGAAAGTCTAGCTGAAGTCTGTTTGCAGAACATATTGCAAGACTGCACAGAAAGCAATTATGTCACTGTAACAAGGAGAAGTGATATAACAAAGAAGGTAGAGTCTGTAATGCAATATTAGTATTAAGATTCATATTCCAGACTTGCTTGATATCAGAGTTTAGGGCCTTTTTAGTAGAGTTCAGAAAAAAAAATCCAGTTCTACTTTAGGTGTGATAGTTAGGATTCTTTTGCAGCCTGAGCTTTCAGGAAAGAGACATCCCATATGCCGCTTTCTTTTTTTCCACATAACTTGGCTAATCCACCATGTTGTGCTCCTACACCCTTTTTTTATCTCTCTTTATCCTTCTTTTTATTCCTTGTAGGAGTACACCATAACTGTATTCACTTGCTCTTTTCTTTAAAACCCTTTACTCTCAAATGGTACCCAGAACATAGTAATCGAAAACTATAGTATTCATAATTAATTTGCATTAGAATAAATAAAAATACAAATTAGATGGCTTGATTTCAGTAGCTGGCATATTGCAACCCTACTGTGAATACAACATCCTTTCTCATTCCTGTGACCTTGGCCATTCTGTGTTGAGCAGGAGGGTTTCTATGTATGTACACTAGAATACAAGTAGAAACCTTTATACTCAAGTGAACTAAATTCAAACCCTTTGCAGTCCTTCTAATACCACTGGAAGGCCAGGGACTGTTTTGGGATGTTGGGTGTGGGACTTACATGCATACCCTTGTCTAGGGTGGCAGCAAGGAATGGTCTTGAGAGCTCTGTTCCTCTGCTGCAGCCTTGTCACCTGTTGGGGGTTCTTTGGTGGTCATGGGGGATGTTCAGCTTGGCGAGGGGGTTGTGGATTGTTCCATTCACATGGTGCTCCTATTGATGTAGTGTGGGGCAGGGGGAGATATAGCGGTAGGAGAGTGGAGTTACATCGGAAGGGAAGGCGGGAAAGATGTGTAATATCTACTCTCCTTCCTTCCACTCTCCTAGCCAAAGAGATCTGTGGGTCAGTCCAACGTACCACAAACCCTGGTTTCTGCTCCTATGTAATGCCAGGTCTGTAAAGAACATTCCCACATTATGTACGATCTTTTTGGAAGAAAAGCATTGTGACCTGGCATGCATCATGAGACCTGGCGTTGGCCTGAATCTGAAGCTGTGTGGGCTCAGCCTTTCCACCGTACTCAGTAAAGGACCAGTGCAGGTTAGGTGGGCGTGTGTGTGGGTGTGTGTTTGTGTTTGTGTGGTCTTGATCCATAAAAAATAACATCATCCTGATCAGGACCATTACGTCAGACAGATTATATCGAGTGCATTTACCTGACCTGAGGACAAGACAGTCTGGGGATTCTGCTAGTTTACCTGCCGCCCCGTGCACTAGCAGACTTCCTAGCCGACTCACACAGCTGGTCTCGGAGCTGGTGCTGGAGTCCCCAGGTTCTGTCCTGGGACTTCAACATCCCTTTTGAGCCAGCGTGGTTTAACTGGAGTAGCTCAGATTCATGACTACCATGACAGCCATGGGCCTGTCCCAATTGTTGGGGTCCACACATTTGGCTGGTAATGCACTCGATCTTATCTTCTGTACGGATTTGGAAACCTCCATGGGCAGAGGTTACTCAAATCTCTCCTTGTCTGGACGGATCATTTTCTGGTCGAGCAGGTATCAAGGCTTCTACCCGGATCCCCCCGGGGGTGGCGACTATTTGGATGGTCCACCCTTGCAGCTGATGGAACCTAATAGGTTCCAAGAAGCGCTAGAGGGGTTTATGGTTGGAACTGATTGTGATGTGTTGATCCCGAACTAATATCTGGGGATACGGATCTTTCCAGGGCATACACAGCATTGCTCCAGCTCCTTTCAGGCCTGCTCCCAAAAAACAACCTTGGTATACGGAAGATCTCAGGTTGTGGAAGCGGGCTCTGCAACGACTAAGCGCGCTGGCGTAAACCCAGCGCTTATCCGACAAGACACTCCTAGGTCTGAATTGATGCCTATGGAGTGCGATAGGTGAGCGAAGCATTCTTTCTTCTCTGCACGTATCGTCCGCAGAGTCCCATCCAGCAGAGCTGTTCAGGGTAGTGAGGGAGCTTACTCTTGCTACCCCCCTGCCCCGAACCCATCTGGACCATCTAAAGCCTGTTGTGACGAATTTAACAACTTCTTGTGGATAAAATCTCTCGGATAAGGGCTGTCTTGATGCAGCATTAGTCAGAATCTAGAGTAGAGGTGTCCGGAGCTTCCGTGGCTTGGTTAAACTGGATCACTGATTCTGTGTCTGTTACCGAGGATGTGGACAGGATTCTGCGAAGTGTTAGAAGATGACTTGCTCTCTCGATCCCGTCCTTCATGGCTGACAGCTCAAGGGGGAACGGTTGTGACTATAGTGTTACACCGAATTGTCAATACATCTTTCAAGGATGGGCAATTTCCATCTCATTAAGACGGCCATAGTAAAACCTCTAAAAAAAGCCCTCCCTGACCCCCTAATTCGGAATAATTATCGGCCTGTCTCGCTGCTGCCATTTTTAGGGAAGGTGATCGAGAGGGCAGTCGCCTTCAGCTTCAGGGACTCCTGGAGGAAACGGATTCTCGACCCATTTCAAACCGGCTAGGAGTTGAGACTGCCATGGTCGCCTTAGCTGATGATCTCCGTCTGGGCATGACAGGGGAAGCATGTCCCTGTAGTGCTTGGACATCTCAGCGGCCTCGAACCACGACCATGGTATCCTTCTGGATCGCCTGAGAGGTTAGGTATCGGGCTTGCTTTTGCAGTGGTTCCGTTCCTACCTCTCGGGCAGATTCCAGATGGTGGAGCTGAGGGACTGTCGTTACGACAAGAGGGCCCTTACATCTGGTTCCCTCAGGTAGCGATTTGTCCCCTATCTATTTAACATTTACATGAGCCGCTGGGGAGATCATCCGGAGACAGGGGAGCGGTGTTATCAGTATGCTGAGGACATCCAAATAGTTTCTCATGTCTCCGACTGATGCAGTAACTAAGTATGGCACTCTCTCTGATGCCTGCTTGGAGTCGTAATGGGCGGGATGAGGGAAAACAGACTCAGTGTGAATCCACGGAAACGGAAGTACTGGTGATAGGTACTCCTGGTCCGAGGTAAGAAAGTTTTTCCACCTGTCCTAATGGGGTCATGCTCCCTGTGAAGTGGTTCGAAGTTTGGGGTGCTCCTTGACTCGTCACTCCACCTTACATCTCAGGTGGATGCGACGGTTAGGAGCACCTGTTATCAGCTTCGGCTGATGCGCCAACTGCGACCCTTCTTGGCCCGGGGGACCTTGAAACCATTGTACATGCTCTGGTAACCTCTCGACTAGATTTCTGTAATGTGCTTACATGGGGCAACCCTGTAACCAATCTCGGAAGCTTCAATTAGTGAAGAATATGGCAGCAAGGCTGGTCACTGGTTGCTCCAGGGCCAGCCATATAACACCTGTTCTGAAAGATCTCCTGGCTGTCTATTTGTTTTCCAGGTCGAATACAAGGTGTTGGTTATCACCATAAAGCCCTATATGGCTTGGGCCCGGGGTACTTGGAGAGCCGCTCTCCCCATATGGTCCACCCCCACTCTTAGATCAGGAGAAAGACATCTGTTGACGGTTCCAGATGTCCGTACGCTGTTATGAGGAGGGCTTATTCTGTCTCAGCCCCGAGACTCTGGAACGCACTCCCTAATGAGCTCCGCATGTCCCCTCCTGATGTTTCAAGAAAAACTTGAAGACTTACCTTTTTCGTCAGGCATTCCCCCCATGAACGTTGGTGTTATTTTTCTCCCCCTGAATGTGACGTTTTTCCATTCTGTCAGCCTGTAATTGTACTGTTGTTTTTATCTTGTTTTTATTGATATTGTGTTTTTAAATTGTTTTTTACTATGCTGTAAACGCTATGACTATGGAATGCAGTATATAATAGATTTATATTATTATTATTATTATTATTATTATTAGGGTTGCCTGGACTTAGCATGCCAGGCCCTGGGATTTTGGGAATTAGCCAACATAGGCATGTGAAGAGCTTATATAGCCTTATTTATACGGTTAAAAAAATAGGAAAAGAGAAATACACATTCATCGTACTTAAAAAAAGAAAGAAAGAAGCTGCACAATTATAACAGCCCACATATATGAGAAGTCGAGCTTTCGTGGCCAGCATCCATAGTTTTTTGTGGGTTTTTCGGGCTATGTGGCCATGTTCTAGAAGAGTTTATTCCTGACGTTTCTCTGAAGATGCCAGCCCCAGATGCTGGTGACATCGCGGAATAAACTCTTCTAGAACATGGCCACATAACCCAAAACCGACAAAAAACCAGTCCACATATAGTTTTGTATATATAGTTTTGCTTTCCCATGTTATTTACTGATAACATTTTATTTGGTTTGCTGTCTTGAATTCCTAGAGTCCATTTTATAGATAAGTTAATATGATAATATGCACATACATGTTTTGTACCTATTCAGTTTGCAACTTCTTTAAAGTAACATAAACATATTAGGAAGGTGAAAGGATGGGCGAAAATAGTTCAAACTGACATAAGGAGACAAGGCAACAGTGCAAGGACCCAACAGTGGGAGGCAAAAACTTGCCAGGCAGCAGTAAAGGGACCATGGTCTGCAATGTCTCACACTAATGCACCGAGCAGGGAAATAAGCAAGATGAACTCGAACTCCTAGTACAACAAAGCAATATGATATAATAGGCATCACTGAAACCTGGTGGGATGAGTCTCATGACTGGAATGTGGAAATAGAGGGTATAACCTTATTAAGAAATAGGCCAAATAGAAAGGAGGAGGATAGCACTATGTCAGAGATATTTACACCAGTGAAGAGATCCTGGACATCAGTCATGGAAGCCAGGTGGAGAGCATCTGGATAAGAATCAAAGGGGAGAGAAACAACAAGGATTTTACGGTGGGAGTCTACTACAGACCCCCAAGTCAGACGGAGGAATTGGATGATATCTTTCTAGAACAGATGACCACACAGTCAGAAAAGAGAGATGTAGTAGTGATGGGCGACTTCAACTATCCTGATTTTTGCTGGAAGTCAAACTCAGCAAATCCTCAAGGCCTAGCAATTCCTCACTTGCGGGACAATTTCATGCTCCAAAAGGTGGAAGAGGCAACAAGGGGGTCAGCTATTTTAGATCTGATCCTAACCAACAAGGAGACTTGGTTAATGGGGTGCAAATGGTGGGATCATTAGGTGGAAGTGACCATTCTCCTGGAGTTTGTAATACAGTGGAAAGGAGAGCCAGGCATAGTCAGACACGCATCCTAGACTTTAGGAGAGCAGATTTTCAGAAACTTAGAGAAGTATTGAGAGCGATTCCATGGCAGAAATACTAAAAATAAAGGAGTTCAGACGGATGGGAGTTTCTCAAAAGAGAGATACTGAAGGCACATTACAAACAGTTCCATGAGAAGAAAAACGGGAGATGTCTCAAGAAACCAGGATGGATGAACTAAGGAACTTTCAACCGAGCTAAGTTTGAAACGGAACATAAAGAAATGAAAAAGGGGAAATCACAAAAAAGGAATTCAAAGAAATAGCAGGCATGTGTAGGGGTAAAGTCAGAAAAGCTAAAGCACAGATGAACTCAGGCTTGCTAGAGAGGTTAGACAAAAAAAAGGGTTTTTGGATATGTCCGCAGCAAAGGAAGAAAAGGAAACGGTAGGGCCACTGCGTGGAGAAGATGGCAAATGCTAACAGAAGACAGAGAAAAGGCAGAATTACCACACTTCTTTGCCTCAGTCTTCTCAGAAAGGCAAAGGTGCCAACCTGAGGATAATGGAGCAGAGGACAGATAGGGGCATTTCAGTACAGATAAGTAAAGAGATAGTAGAGGACACCTTATTAATTAAATGAATTTAAGTCTCCGGGACCAGATGAACTTCATCCAAGGGTATTAAAAGAACTGGCAAATGTAATATCGGAGCCATTGGCAATAATCTTGAAAACTCCTGGAAAACAGGAGAGATCCCAGCAGACTGGCGGAGGGCAAACGTTGTCCCCATCTTCAAAAAGGGGGAAAAGAGGATCCCAACAATTATCGTCCAGTTAGTCTGACATCAGTACTAGGAAGATTCTGGCAGATCATTAAAAGAGAGTCTGTGAACATCTAGAAGGCAATGCCATAATCACAAAAGTCAACATGGGTTTCAGAGAAACAGTCATGCCAGACAAACCTGATCTCTTTCTTTGATAAAATTACCACTTGGTAGATGAAGGGAATGCTGTGGATATAGTAATCTTGATTTCAGTAAGGCCTTTGACAAGGTTTCCCATGACATACTTGCAAACAAGCTGGTAAAATGTGGGCTAGACAAAGGACGGTTACAGGGATCTGTAATTGGTTGACCGGCCGAACCCAAAGGGTGCTCAACAATGGCTCCTTTTCATCCTGGAGAAAAGTGACCAGTGGGGTCCCACAGGGCCTGTCCTGGGCCCAGTGCTATTCAACATCTTATCAATGACCTGGATGACAGAATTGGAGCATATATCAAATTTGCAGATGACACCAAATTAGGGGGAATAGCTAATACCCCAGAGGACAGGATCAAGAAAAAAATGACCTGAATAGACAGAAAGCTGGGCCAAAGCTAACAAAATGAAATTCAACACAGAGAAATGTAAGGTATTGCATTAGGGCGGAAAATAAAATGCACAGATATAGGATGGTGACACCTGGCTGAATGAAACACATGTGAAAGGGATCTAGGAGTCCAAGTAGACCACAAGTTGAACATGAGTGAACAGTGTGATGCGGCAGCTAAAAAGGCCAATGCTATTTTAGGCTGCATCAATAGAAGTATAGTGTCTAGATCAAGAGAAGTAATAGTGCCACTGTATTCTGCTCTGGTCAGCCCCACCTAGAATATGTGTCCAGTCGGGAACCACAATTCGAAAGGACATTGAGAAACTGGAGCGTGTCCAAAGGAGGGCGACAAAAATGGTGAAGGTCGGGAAAATTGCCCTAGTGAGAACGACTTAGGGAGCTGGGGATGTTAGCCTGGAGAAAAGAAGGTTAAGAGGTGATATGATACCCTATTTAAATATTTAAAGGATGTCATATTGAGGAGGGAGCAAGTTTGTTTTCTTGCTGCTCCAGAAAACAGGACCCGGAACATGGATGCAAGCTACAGGAAAAGAGATTCACATGAACATAGGAGGAACTTCCTGAACAGTAAGGGCTGTTCGACAGTGGAATGCACTCCCTCGGAGGGTGATAGAGTCCTCCTCCTTGGAGGTCTTTAACCAGAGGCTGGATGGCCATCTGTCACGGATGCTTTGATTTGGATTTCCTGCATGGCAGAGGGTTGGACTGGATGGCCCTTGTGGTCTCTTCCAACTCTATGATTCTATGATTCTATGATTCTATGATTCTAGGATTCTATGTATTGTCCTTTTCCTTCGTTAAAATAGGTCCCTAAAATGGCCATATAAATATTCTTAACTGAAATGCACTGGACTGATTCTGGAATGAAATCTAAACACAACACAAGAACCAACATTCTGATACTTTCAGCTATATCACACGTGGCTTTTAAACCATGATTCCCATGGGAAGATAGAGGCATCAGTGACACTGATCACATGACACCACTTCCCTCCCATAGCTTTCCCGTTCCCCTGGGCATCTCTTTTCATTCATAGGGAAAACCCATTAATGATCTGCCAATAGCGTGATGCCCAGGGTGTGGAAAACCATTCCCGGGGCAGTTGCCTTATTGGCAACCACATGGTGCTACTGTCCCTTCCTTCCCCCTTGCTTTTTTTTTTTTAAAACACCCTCTTTTTCCCTCACAGTTGCACAGGTCTGCAGCCTCAAGGTTTCTTTATAATTTTAAAATGTTAAATTGGGCTATAGAACTCCAAAATTGTGAGAGAAAAGTTAAAAACAACAACAGCAACAACCAAGGCATATGGGGAGGGAGGACGGGAAGGAAGTACCACAGGGGTAGAAATCTCCAGTTGTGCAAAAGAAAACCATAACATTCATGTCATGAAAAAAGATGCTATAAAAGTGGTACATTGTCATTTCTACTTTTTCCTCCACAACTGCAGTGAGAAAGGGGCTGGTGTGATAAAGCCCCTTGACTGTTCTTCATATAGGTTTTATGGAATGTTTCCATTCTTTTGCGCTCCTGAAATTTCAAGGGCACAGTCAGAAAGCCTCTCACGGTCCATGGTGATGTCAGAGGGAAAGCACCCCACTGACATCATTAAAGATTATTAAAGATGGTTCCAAAACACACACAAGACCATCCCATAAACAAACAAACAAAAAGTATAATGAATACCAATAATCAATAAATATAATATTTATAGGAAATATAAAAATAGAGACATTAACAAAAAATATATTTATAGCAAACATGAACAATAGAGGGTTGAAAATATATTTCTTATGAATATGTTTATTAGTGGATGGTGTTTGTTATATAAAGGTGATCCTACATTTCCCATTGCAGAAAGAACAAGAGGCATTAAACACTTGTGGGGAAAATGGATTTTCCACCTCCTGGTCGTAACCTAATGATGTAGCTAAACAGTGAAAACAGCAACCAGTCCTTGTAGACATCAGATCAGCTCCTGTACAGAATTCCAGATCATCATGAGAGTAGGCTAACATTCATGTCATGAAAAAAGAAACAAATGAAAACAAACCAAATTCTTCATTGCACCAAACACAGATACTGCTAGAAACAGTGACAGGATTTTGAAATGATAAGTAAAAAGGCAACAAAATATTCAAAGGAGTGGTTTTTTATTGCACACTGCTTTTTCTTAATAAATGTAAAAATAATTGGGGCAAATGTTTTGCTTATGTCTATATACCATGGTCTCAGCAGGACCAAAATAAGATTTTGTGTAAAGCTAGAGATAATTCACACCACTGTCAAACAAATCGTATCCTACATTTTTTTACCTGTGTAAATAAAGACAGAATTGTGCTAATCTAAGTCACTTAAATTTCAGTGAGAAAGACCAAAGCATGTCCTTAATTCTCCCATTGAAATCAATATGTTTTAATAATATCTTTCTGGATTTTACCACACAGACTTGTTATGTGTAGAAAATTCCCTTATTCTGATTAGCCCTATCCTATTAGTGATCTTACGTTACTTTCCAGTCATTGCCCTACTAACCCAAATATTTATTCTCCTCCCACTGATTTCCCCCCCAAGTTGCTACTGAAGAGAGGCAGCATGTATTGTATTTTGTAAAATACACACTGGTTATTATCCACAAGCCACTTTCTCTAAATCACCCTCAAAGATGGTTCACAAAGGTTTAGAGATAACTTAAATAGAGATGAAGAAAAACATATGTTTTTGAGCACCAAGAAATCTGATGAAAGCACAAGTAAACTCAGAATTACAAAAAAGAAAAAAGAAAAGAAAAGATATGGTAAAGGTGTATAAAATTATGCATAGTGTAGAAAAGAGAACATTCTTATTCGTGCAGTGGATATTTCATGGAAGGCACAGGATGCACCAACTCCAACAGTTTTAAGAGGGGAATTGAACAGATTCATGTAGGATAAGGCAACTAATAGCTACTGGACATGGTGCCTACATTGACACGTTTCCTCTTTACAGCTAGAACAATTGTGTATGAATTTCTTTATTTCATTTTACTTGCAAAGTTGTATTCAAAGATGTCTTTCCTTTAGCATTAGCTCTCTTCCACTCCAAGAAGCACCTCTTTAAACTTTACAGAAGACCAATGCCTGAAAAAAAAAACCTCCTAATATAGAGGATTTTCTCCATTTGCAGAAGCTCTTATTTAAAACTTTTGTAAGTCTTGTGTAAAAGAACACATGCTCAAAGCCTGTCAAGATCCACTACACTTTGTACATAACAGAGCCTCTGTTTTCCCTTTTCACAGATTGTTATAGTATAATGCAATTCCTAATATATCTACTGTACTGTGATAAGTCTTCTGGTAACTGATATGCAGGAGCTCATAAAAATAGCACTAATGCATTTCCAGGCTTATAAGAATAAATATATTCTTACCAGCTACTATGAGGTGCAATCCATATATTGCCAGAAGTTCTTATTTATGACATTGTAGACCATCAAATCTTTCCTCATAACACCAACTACAGAGCCAGTTGTTCATGTCTAACATTTTCTCTCTTCCTGGATCATATTCTTCAAGAGGGAAGCAATGAGAAATAACAACCTTTGCTTCAAGGTCCTTTAAGTTTCCCCCAGATCCTCATAGTTCCTTTGCAATATATTGAAGGTTGTATCTTGTAGTATCAGTTTTTCCAATATGTATCAAAAGGATGGGGTAATGGTTGGTAGGCTTGATGAATATAGTCAGCCTCTCTGTTATATCCTAGAACTTTCCCCCAAGGAGACACTACATTTCCAGAGGCGTTCCTGTCTTTTCTTGTGAGGTCTATACGACACTACTTCTGTTTCTCTCAGCAGGAATCACCTACTACTACCACATATTGCTGCTTCTTCTAGGAACTGGCCCTTCCAACAACAGAACCCTCCAAGTCAGCTGTGCTCTTTCCAAAAAAGCATGTATAGACACACAGTGCGCAAGCTGCTGCAGCTTCTCTTTTAGCAATGCATCCAGCTTGCACTTGCTGTAGGTGTAGCCCCTATATCCTCTGGCAAAAAAACAAACATGACACTGTGTCACTGCAAAACTCTCTCACCATTCGTGTTAAGTTTCCCTGCATAGGCAGCAGCATAGAACAGCACTCCAGGCTGTCCTGTATAAGGCTCATGCAAAACATTTGTTTTCCTCTTCCGTTTGGTGAGCTCCAGAGTATGAGGGAACAACTGTATATGTCCAAAATATACTGCAGAAACAATCCATTTTGAGACTGCTTTAAATGCCCTGATTCAGTACTAGGGAATCTTGGGAATTGTCCAAATGTCTCATAAGACTACAGTTCCCACAATTCCCTAACGTTGAGCCAGGGCAGTTAAAGTACTCTCAAACTAGATTATTTCTGCAGTGTGTTTTGGACCATAAAGCTGACAACTGCTAGTTGTGCCTCTAACTACATCAGTGACTTACTTTCTCTCAGCAGGAAGAGCACATGGCCCAAAATACATAAAACACTCAAGTAAGCCTCTGAACAGCTCAGGCTTAACTTCTAAAACACAGGCAAACCAGAGAAAGAGCAAAAAGCCACCAGAAGCAAAATCAAATAGATCTAATTTTCTGTATCTGTTCTCCTGGCCTGAGAGATGGGCTTTTTTCTGGAATTTAAAATCCTTGCTTTGATGCTATATCTTAATTTCCTTTGAACTCCTGTTAATAAACAATAAACTCTGCTTTCAGCAACTTGTGGTCAAGAAGCAAAAATACTCTGCTGCTTACATATATTAGGTTTTTTAAAAATACACATTTTTCATCACTTGCACCCCATTTGTTGTGATCATACAAAAAGGAAATATAAGAAATTCTAGAAGTACTGTACCCTGTTTGCACATTTGGTTAATGAAAATATATTAGTACACATGGGAAATCAGCAGGTTCTGCTTAATAGTATAGAGAATGGGCTGGAGAATGAATGAGTATTTACAGATATAGCTTTAAAAGAACTTGAAAAGAGCTAATATAAAAATTAGTTCTCTTATCTTATAAGCCAGCCTAGTACAAATCAACCCACTCTCTCAACTCTAATTTTAAATGCATTGATTCCCATTCATGGGAAAGGTGTTTAGATAATTAATGCAAGGTGTGTTATTTGACACTTGGTTCAATTTGATGGAGAAACCTGGTGTCTCGATGTAGATACATTGGGGAGGTATACAGATGGAAGCCCATGCAAATTTACTCAGAAGTCAATTACCACCATACAGTGCATGCTTTTGTTACATACAGGGGGATTCAAATATTATTGAGCAGAAGCTACTCCTACAACCTGGCAGAAGCCTAGCAGAGCTACATAGTTACTACAGAGTTTCAAAGCTTTCAGACATCCCTTTAAATTGTACTAACTGGAGCCTGCGAAGTCTGACTGTTGGGCTATTGGTGACTCTCTAGGGCCTCTGTACTTTCCCCTTCTCATTTTTGAAACAGTGTGCATGCAGAATGCAGCAAGAGTTCTGGACTACGTTCACACCTGCCCCTTCTTCTTTATCTCTTCTACATCTTCTTCCCTTTGAAGCCTGAGGCTTGCAGAGCTTAGAATAGTTCTGTGCTTGCTCTCTTCCTTTCTCCCCTGTCTCTTCCCCCCACCCCTCCTTCCCTTCCATCTGGGTAGGATAGTGAAATATAATATAGCAACATACGTAATTTCATTTAAATAAAAATTGACACGATGTGGTGGACAACAATATGTGAGGTGGCTAATTGTTTATATATAGCATTGATTGTGAGTTCCTGCATAGCAGGAGGTTGGACTGGATGGCCCTTGTGTTCTCTTCTAACTCTATGATTCTATGATTCATAAGCACTGAAATAACTTTAAATAATTTTCAGTAATCTTTAGATTACTGAATGGGAGGGGGTTTGACAGAATGCCCCTTGAGGTCTCTTCCAGTTCTGTAATTCCTTCTTGAGCCTGAGACAGAGCAGCCTATACCAGAAGGGCACATTGGAACCTCCTCTTTGGGCTGCCACCACCAACTATTTCTCCTTCTTATTTCACAGTGCACATGCATGACAGCCACTTTTACCCTTCTGCCTCCAGGCTTTCACCACCATCAGTTTCTTGTCTGAGGCCAATTCCCCCACCCTTCCTGATTTGGGCTCAATACCTAAAGGCACCAGATCCTGCCTGAACTTGGAAGCTAAGCAGGGTCCGCCCAGATTAGTATTGATGGGAAGCCATCAATGAATATCAAGTGCTGTAGGCTATATATCAGAGGAAGGAACAGGGGCTGTTCCATGCCATCACCATTGCCTGTCCTGGGACATGGTTAGGGGCTGTTCCTAGGTACTGGGGCCTGGGATGTTCCCAACCTGACAACTCTAACTGAAAAAGTAGCCTGAGCCTTGGAGGGGGCAGTGTCACTCATTTCTCCTTTGGGCTAGGCTCCACTGCTATTATTTTATGACAGTTTGAGTGAATCTGGCAGACTGAGAGAAAACTATGTGGAGAGTTTAAAAAGTGGGGAGATATAACAACTCAGAGAAAATCTTTATTAATCCTTAGATAACCATTAATTAAGCTAATGCAGGTTGAATTCAGAGACATAGCCATGTTAGTCTGGAGTATCAGTATGCAAATGAATTTTGTAGCACATTTGAGACTGAGTGAAAGAATTTTAGGATCAGCTATTGTAGACTTGGTTGAGTTCCTCAGATGCATGGGAAGCTAATGCAGTAGTTCAGTTTACATTGGGGTGGGTCAGGGTAGGGAACCCTAGAAGGCTAGGAAGCTGCATTTGCCTCACAGGACACCTTGGAGGGCCGCACCTCACCACTGCACCCACTCCTGTCAAAAAATAAAAATAAATTGACCTCTAGGCATTTTTATCATGTTCTGGGGCCTTCCTGGTTCATTATAGATATAGGTAAGGCCTAGTAAATTGGCTCAGGAGAGTTGAAAATGTGGTGGAAATGCACTCCGCCTCCCTGAGAGGATATTTTGGAGCAC
>NC_056525.1:194440370-194477419 GCF_019175285.1 Sceloporus undulatus | reverse complement strand
CTTCTTCTTCTTCTTCTTCTTCTTCTTCTTCTTCTTCTTCTTCTTCTTCTTTTTAAAAAAGACCTTGCCAAGTTTGTTTTAATCCTAAGGGGCCCAGGGGGGCTCCAAACAAGCTGGAAATGTCCTCCACACACAAAACTAGCCCTGGGAGTTACATGTCGACTTCACCCATTGTTGAACTACATGACTGAATTGTATTAGGGAACTGAGGAATTGGAGGTCCTTGGGACTTAAACATCCAGGAATTTTGGTATCTACAGGGGGTCCTGGAACCAAACCCTAGCAGATACCATGGACCCAGATGATAGTAAATAAATCCACAGTCTGGGGAAAAATGCATCCTTTTAGCCATACATCTTTTACATGGGAGTACTGATAATAGATTTGCTTTATAAGAATGTTCTAAAAATTACTTAAATTATTTAAAATTATTACATTACTTATGAAATGCTATATATAAACAATTAGAAGTGTTACAAACCGCCACTTTGCGGCGGTCTCCCGGCGCTGCTGTTTGCTCCGCAAGGGAGCCGCCGCAGCCAAACCGCGCGGCTCCCTTACGGAGCAAAAAAGAAGCTCCAAGATGGAGCTTCTTCTGGCGGCACGCTCATGACAACGCGAGGCGCCAATGGCGCACTCATGATGTCATTAGCGCCATGCGATGTGCGGATGCACAGCGTCTGTTACGTCAAGATGGCGGCGGCCGTGTGGAACGGCCGCCACCATTTGTTACGGACAGAGTCCGTAACAGGAATAGGGGTGTCTGGAAGAGATGCCCCTTTTTTAAACTGGGATGTCCTGAGGACGTCCCAAGTGGTGGTTTGTAACCCGCCATAGTTACCTGACATTTTGTTGTCCACCAAATAATGTCAGTTTTTATTTAAATGAAATTATGTTGCTATATTGTGCTATCCTACCCAAATGATTTCACACTGGATGAGCTACTGAAGTGCTATGGAAAGTTCATGAACTTTCTGAATTCTCAGTTTATTATTTTATTAGTGGTTTTTTATTTTCCCCCATCTTTCAAAGTATTATAAATTATTCTCACATCCCAGGCCTTCTTTCTTTTATCCCTGCTCCTGGTTTCCTCACCATCTCTTCGTATAGTCCCATATTCAGAAGTCAAGATATCCCAGATATTAACAACAGGGTTGAAAATAAGTTAAATAAATAACACTAAGTTTAATGTTAATGCCACCTAGAGCAGATCTGGCCAGATTACTAAAATTTAAGTTAGTAGTAAGAAACACCAAGAGTTCATCCATGGGCCTTATGGCAGAATGCATATTCTCATCTGCTCTACCATCTGCTGCATGGACCAGTTTTTCTCAATGATGGATCATTATGGATTAATCCAGATTATTTCATGTATTTTAGGATGTATTTCAGATATATAAATACAAAGCATGTAGTAAAGGGTGTAATAATGTGTGGCACATTCAGGGCAGCAATAAATTAGGCTTTTCATGTGCACCCCTTAGTTACTCCTGCAATCTTAATGATAGGTGAATATAGAGCAGAACATCTGCAGACAGTTTGTAATTTCAAATGTAAATCTCTATGACCTGCAGTCACCTGCAGACTGTTCTGCCTCCTGTCTCACCTGGCTGCAAAAACATGTTCCAAACAGCTTGTTTTGGCATTGTTCACAGCAGTCACTCATGCTTCAACTAAGACCTAGAGTAGCCAGCTGGGCAGAAATAAACACTTCACACATCTCTTGTTACAACAACCATCATTCCTAGGCAGTATGGCAAGTGGTCTTGCTGGCTGGAGGTAATGGCAGTTGATGTTAACACACATAGCTCATATGGATGGGTTTTGGCACCGATGCAAGTAGGATGCAAGATGAGAAGGAAGGAGTGAATTTAAATACAGAATTACAGATGCCCTGTGTGTGTGTGTGTGTGTGTGTGTGTGTGTGTGAGAGAGAGAGAGAGAGAGAGAGAGAGAGAGAGAGAGAATACACACACACACTGACACTTATCTGAGAAGGGCTGGTGTGCATGACACTTCACAATACAACACTTCACTATAGACCACAAGGTATAAAACCATAAATCCATTCAACTCCAGCTTGTATTTTTATCTGTTGAGAAAAAGTGTCACTGGCTGGCACTGCAAGGAATTTCCATCTGTAGTAAAAACAACCCCTTGAAGTGTACAGAACATTTGCTTAGTATGTACGTTTTGTATTTCTGTAGCCATATAACAATATCTACCCAGACAGACAAAACAGGAGACAGGAAGCTAAAGAGAAACACACATACACAGGCAGGATTCTGAAGGACAACTTCAATGTATCTGTCCTGTTTGCTTACATAATAATAATAATAATATAATTTGTTTTATTTATATACCGCTATTCCAAAGATCATAGCGGTGAACAGCAAGTAAGCTAATTAGCAAGTAAGCTAATTTGCCCCCAACAGTCTGGGTACTCATTTTAGCGACCTCGGAAGGATGCAAGCCTGAGTCGAGCTTGGGCCCTTTTGCTGGTCTTGAACTCGCAACCTTGTGGTTTTGAGTGAATGGCTGCAGTACAGGCATTTAACCACTGCACCACCAGGTGCATCAGGAAGTCAAGAAGGAGGGTTGTATATACAAGGGAAGGAGAGGACCAGGCAAAAATGATGGATGGCCAGTTGGACACTAAAAATAAACTCCCTGGCACTTGGCAGGCATACACTATGAGACCACTGTCCTGTGCAAAAGAATATGTCAAATTACTGCATGTGTATACTTCTTTTCCTTGATCACTTTATTCATATTTTTCAAGATCAGAACTTTCCCACCCATCTGCAGATTCTATGTGCAACCTGATCATCTTGACACTGCAAGAATGCTACTCAGGCAAAACAAGAATTCGAGTAGAACTGATACCATGCTATTTTGTCAAATTCTATACTTATGAATATAATTCCCAGAAAGCTGAAGGCAGAAGGAAAAAATGGAATATGACATTACAGTTGGATTGACTCAGTAAACAAAATCATGGTCCTGAGTTTGCAAGACTTCAGCAGGTCTGTTCATGACCAGGGCTCTTGGAAATCTATCATATATAGTATCACAAGTCAATACTGACTTGACAATGTATAACAACAATGAGAGTTGTAAATAACCATTTTCAACCATTTCAAAGTAGTCTGTTTGTGGCAGGCCTAACATTGAGTATGGCCCATAAAAATAATTGTAAAGAAAGAAAAATAAGCAAAGAAAATAAAAATAAAAATGTTATGATCCATGATTGGAATCCATGGGAGGTCCTGGAACCAAATCTCAATCCCAAAGTGCTGCTGTACATGTATACCAGAATTAACAAAGTAGATGTGTTCCTAGGTATTACTTTAACAGAAAATTTGGTGCCAGAGGTACGAAAAATAATATGTGTAGGTTCCTACACTACAAAAAGAAGTTCAACATGTTTCAGCAAACACTTTACTCAAAACTCACAATACACACATGTGGAAAGACACAAACAGGTCAAGTATTGTATAAGTAAACAAAAATATTCAGCATCTTCTAGAGACCACTTGAAAGCGTCTTCCAAAATGTCTCTGGGGATGACTTTTTCTTTCACTACTTTTCTAATGGTTTATATTTTGATTTATACATCTGTCCTCTTCTAACATCCTGGGGGTATGTTTTGCTATTCGTGCATGCTCAGTAATGGATTCTAGAGGCAGCTGCTATTTACTTGTTGTAGGCAGGCAAACATGGCACAGTAGGATTGGCAAGAGTAGAATCCCGGTCTTTCCTAGCCCAAGCATTATTGAATTGTTTCATGCAGACATGCTGCTGCAACCCATTACTGAAACCCTCCAGCTCCCCCCTTCTCCCCCCTCCCGATGGTGATGCTGCTAAAACACCGCCAGTTAGACGGTCCCCAAACCTTTTTGAGCTACCACTCCCTTTGACCTTGGGCACCAATCCCAGAGCCCCCATTTCTGTTTGTGCAGCAGCGAGCTGACCAGCTATACAGAGCTAACTGCCTCCTCCACCACCACCACCTCTCATGTGGGAATAAAGCAGTGGCAGCAGCATTGGCCTGCTCCTTCCTTTCACCTGTGCTGGCCTTACAGAAAAGGAAGGTCAACTGTTGGTGGTTGCTCCCAGAGTGAGCAAAGGGAACAGCACCCGAGCAGCAACCGGGCAGCTAGTCACCTTGGAAACAGCAACCAAGCAGCTGGCTGAGCAGCAGCTGAGAAGCCTCTTGCCCATTCTGGCCTTGTGGCAAAGGCGAGCATGGGTGAGAATCTTCTTAGTCAGTGTTTGACTGACTGCTTGACAGCTGCTCCCAAGGTAACTGGGTGCAAAGGAAGAAGCTTCTCATTAAGGAAGGACTCTCAGTCCTTCTTCAGCAGGGGCCAGCACCAGCTTCCCAGTTTTCTCCCCAGTAAGAAAGGACTCTTATGGGCTGTGCAGATCGCCCTAATGGGTGGTTTGCAGCTGCCCCTTTTAGAGCCAGATTGGGGCCGCAGCAACCGCATGCCGTGGCCCTGATCTGGCTTTCCAGGGCGCAAAAAGAAGCAGCAAAAGCCTTGGAAAGGGTGCTGTAGCCACCACATCGTCTAAACACAGTGCCAGAGGAATACTGTGACACCATGCATCATGTGGTGTGGCGTGTGGCATCACACCACTATGAGGGCAAAGTTGGGGCATGTGTCATGTGGACACTACGCCCCAATTCTGCCCCCAGGCTGGCCTTAATGGCAGTCTGCACAGGCCCTCAGTCTGAGAGAGGTGAACAATTCTTTTGAAGAATCAACCCTGGATACTCTCTTCCTTTTTTCACAAAGATGTGTGTTCCCCATACAGATTCAAGTAAAATTCCCACATTATTTCTTCTGCTAGCTCTTCTCTTGGACTGCATGACAAAACTAAACAGGAGCAGCACACAGCTTCAGTCTGCCAGCCAAGGTCTGGAAAAACTCACAGAGTTTAAGCAGAGTCTAAAAGTGAAAGCTCCTTTTTGCTGATGCTTTCTCCCCACCATCACATGCACTAACTCCTCATGCTCACCATGGTCCTTTGACTGAATGCTGTCTCCCCTTGTCTTCCTTGTGCACAAGTACTGAATGGATTAGAGTTGGAGAAATCCCACCAACTTTGTAAATCACTGAGTTACAAGATGAAAGAGGAAAATGAGAGAGGGTCATGGAAAGATTTTGTAAAAAGGAGCTTCTTTGTAAGAGGTGTGGTTAACTGAAGTATGCATTCACTGAGTGGGGATATATATGTGGGCCAGACCCAGTCTCCCCTGACCCCTTTCAGTCCACCTCCTCCCTGCATTCCAAAATGAAAATATTGTCATCAGAGTTCCCCTCAAAATGGCATCCAGACATGAGAGGGATGTGTGATGAAGACAGAGTTTTTGGGAGGTGATGGTGGGTCCTGGAGGCTGGGTTGGTAGGAGTTAATTTGTGCTTTTTTGTGCATTTTGCAGGCTTTCTATGTGGTTTTCAGGTGAAAACCATCATGAAATTGCACATACGCGCATGCACACACACATTGAAGTGATAGTGGTTTCAGGGCTCAGCAACCTCAAACGTAGGGTCTGGAAAATGAATGTGGCCTGTGGACCAAACCTTCCTCAGCTCTGGTGTACTTATATGGTACAGAGAGCAAGAACAATAATGAAATGTATGAATAGTATGAGTTGAAAGAATAAATGTGAATAGTAAAGTGAAAGGATGAATGGTAAATGAATTCAGGAAGCATTAAAAAAATAAAATGTTTTCAATATTCCTCCATGTGTTCATACTGATTTTGCAGTATCTTCTGTGTATATTTAGGTAATAGCAATAAAATTGATTATTGTGTTATTTTGTGCCTAAAAATTGTTTCCAACGTATCGTGATCCTAAGGCAAAACTAGGATATGTATTCAAGAGTAGCTGTGCTGGCCTTACAGCAAAATCCACAAAAGAGTGACAACTTTATTGGCTAGCCAAAATGCACAAAACACATCTTTTGAAGCACCACTGATTTCTTCATCAGGCAGAAAATGTTTTTAAAAATCATACAGGAGGAAGAAAAATGATGGTATTGAAGTCACAGGTCTATATTTTGTATAGGTGTTGTCTCTCATTGCTATAATTAGTTGGTTTGGAGACATTTCCATAAGAGGAATTCTTAGATTTCTAAATCCAATATAATATAACATTAAAAAACAGTATCAAATGATCTCTTAGATAACTTTGGATAAGGTAAGAACATATATAAACACAGGAAAAGAAAAGATGGGATCAGCTTATTTTTCATGTTGATATTGCATGCTAAATACAGAGATAACGTAGAAAGATGCCTAATGTACTGTAGGTCCTTGGTATCCACTAGGGTTTGGTTCCAGGTCTCCTTATGGATACCAAAATCCATGGATGCTTAAGTCCCATTAAATACAATGGCATAGTGAAATGATGCGTGTTATATAAAATGGCAAAAACAAGGCTTGCTTTTGGAATTTATATTATTTTTGAATATTTTCAAGCTATGGTGAGTTGAATCCATGGATAAAAATCCGTGGATACAGAGGACCAACTGTACTTTGACAGAGTCATCTTTTGCCCAAGTTTGCATTCTAACATATTTTGTCCCACTATAATCTCTGATTAAACATGATATTCATGTTTTTGTAATATTTCAAATACATGTGGATATGTTTGACAAATTTTGATGGAGAAACAAGTGAAATAAGCATGTCCACCACATGCAGCAATTGTTTTATCATACCTCTTGTAATTTTCTTTAAAACTGTTGTCTGTCTCAATTTCTAAAATCTGGGTGCAACATTAAACTATAAATTTAGCATTACATGATTGAGTTCTCCTCCAGCATTACATCAGCTTCTGTTCCATTTTCAATGAGAGAGTTTGTTGTTTTGGCAGTATCTGAAAGTTAGTTTTAGCTATAATATAATTAGTTTTAGCTATACTATATTTGGTCTATTCAACCAAGATCAGAAAGCAGTTTGTTCAGACAAACCATAATTTTAATTGCACAGAGTTATTATTTTGAAGAAACAACAAACTGCAATAGAAAATGGAAGTGGAATCACTAAACGTCTTCCATACTCCCAAACCAGAGAAACAGAGGGAAGTGAGTGTATATCAGCTAGAGATTCATTCCTGCAGAACTAAATTGGTGTTTATTATTTTATTTTGAAGGCATTGACTGAATGTGACACACACACCCTTTCTTTCCTTCTTTGAAAACATGTAGATCCTTCATCTTTGCCCTTTCTTATCCACATTGATTTTTTTTTTGGGGGGGGGGGACACACAAAAAACCCAGGCATAATCTGGAACACTTAGGTTTTGATGGAGCTAATATAAATTTCATGTTAAATAGGAAATATTCCCATCTTAAATTGATACTGGATAGACCTCATTTAATTTGGAATGGGACTCCTTAATTCAGATTAATTTGAAGAACATCTTCTGGATTTGATTAATTCATCTGAATTAAAATTGGTCTTGTTCTGATCTGCATTTGGGACTACTGAGGCAAAGCACAATGATAGATACAAGGGACCTTCAGCAATGCACAATTGCCTTTCTGTAAAAGTTCAAGTACACACATATAATTCTTTCTTCTTTTATTGGTACTATCTTGATCAGGCTGTATGGGACAATTTGAAGAAAGTATTTGCTACTGAGCATGGAACTGGGGATGGAACATCTTTCTTTTTGTGATTTTTCCATTTCTGCTAGAAAAGCTGCTTCGTTTGGTTCTTATCCAAGTCTCCTAGTTACACTCCCCCAGATATGGGAGTGGGACCAGACCAAAACCAGAGCTGGGCCAGATTAATAAAGACTTCAGAATAGTTGCCAGAGGCCAGATGGAAATTGGAAGGTTGACGGATTTGGCTTCTCAGCATAGAATCTGTAACCCTGATTTAAATCAGCCTTTAACACTGTGCTGTCCTCCTTTACTGAATACACAATCTGCAAACATTTTTAACAGATGCAAGAGTAATGGAAAACTACTAAGAGCCACCCTGAAATCTGAAATGTTAAAAAAAAAAAAAAAGAAGAAAGATGGGTGAGATAATGTTGAGGTATAGATAGTACTTGGATTAAGTGTAGGTTGGATAATCAGAGTTTTATGTTTTTGTCATATACTTATTTACATATGCTTATTTACTTATTTCAGCCTTATAGTAGATTCTGACCATGTAGTAAAAATGAAACAAACAGACAAAAGCACTCCTTCTCTACTGGCTAAACTATCTCTCTTTCTCTATATGGAACCTTGATAATCTATATTTAACTCAAGACTTCACTGTTTTAGACAAGGAAATCTGTCAAAATAAAAATGGCCAGCATCTCTCCCCTCCATCAGCAAGCCATATGGTATTGTAAATAGTCCCTATAGACTTGGTTTTCTAAGATGCTTTGTTGGGCTTATAATTCCAATATGATCCTGTCTGCAAAAAGCACAATTGCTAGTCCCCTACACCTCACCTATTCTGCCTTCAACATCCAGACAATAACAAGGAATGAATATCTCATGCACTCTTGAGTTTACCATACACCTGAGCAGGGAGACACAACAGGATGAATCAAAGGGCTTATTGCTGGCAGCTTAGAAAGGGGCCATATGCCATGCTTGACTGCTCTGGTAGTTTCCTTAGGCCACTCTGACTACTGTAAGCCTCCCAGAGGCCTTGGCAAAACAAAGAAAGAAAGACGGCAGAGCAGGGGTCTGGAATGGGACTCTCTCTAGCCCATGAAATGTGCAGTGGAGTGGATGAGAGTACTGCAGCTCTTCTGGGACTGGGGGAAGACACTGACAGAAAACTGGCATAGCATAGCTGGCTAAAAGAGGAATAGGTGTCTTTAATTATGGCTGTGATCCTGCACTCCATTGTTTGGAATGAAGTCTTCTTGAGCTCAGCCAGGCTGGAGGGGTTTGAAAACAGCAGCAGCAGTAAGGGTAGGCTCTGGAGATAAGAAGGTTAGTAGGCAGTGCCAACCCTGCTGTTAGACTAAATAGGGCATGCTTCCTTCCTAAGAGCTAGTGTGGGGTTGAGGAACTTCCTGCAGACCGTTTCTCCTGAGATCATCACCTCCTCTCTGCTGGTGGACAGTGCTCTGTGTGTGCCACACAGGCTTTTTTGAAGACCCCCCCCATCTTATTATTTTATTTGGTTATAATATAATTTGGTTAATTATATCCTGCTTGTGTGGCCCTTAGGTGGAGTGGAGGACACTGTCCCATCTACAGCTTTGAAACCCAATTCTTTTTGCCCTTTGCCTCAGGCAGCAAAAGGTCTTAGGTTAGCATGGGCTGAGGGGTGTGTGTGGAATGCTCTGTGCTTGCATGTGAGATACCACTCTGCCCTGGGTGACCAGATGCCCTCACTGCCAAGGAGGAGAAGGCAAAATGTAGGCGATTTAAAGGGAAAATGTAGGAAATGGCCAAAGAAAAGCCCAAAGCACTCCTATAAATGTCAATTCATGCTGCTTAGTCCTGCTGAAAATGGAGGATGTGTTGGAATTCCTCCTGGACAGAAGGTTGAAGTGGAGGGCATGTTCTGGTAAAAGAAGGTAGGTACCTGGTCGCCCTATATAAATGTCAATTCATGCTTAGTTCTGCTCAAAATGGAGGATGTGTTGGAATTCCTCCTGGACATAAGGCTGAAAGGGAGAATAGGCCATGGAAAAGACTGGCCTCTGGTCTCCCTGACTGTGCCATTATCCCAGTTTGCCACCCTGGCTACGTTTTCTTTAGGGACCCTGATCCGTTCTCCTCACAGGATTGGAATAAGGGGTGCAAGGCAGGAGGAGAATCCCAAGAGCTGAGCTATGGCGTGGCTTTAAGGCCCTTGGCATCCGCACTGCCCATTTGCCTGGCTCTAGCCTCCCTGTTGGCAGGGACGTAGCTAGGATTTTAGGAAGGGGGGGGGCCCGGACTAAGGGCCCCCTTTAAAATGGGGCTTAGGGGGGGGGGCCAAGCGCACACACCCATTCATTTTTCTAATGGAAGGGGGGGGCCGGACCCCCAGACCCCCCCCCCCCGGCTACGTCCCTGCTGTTGGAAGAGACTGCATTGGCCATCCAGTCCAACCCCTGGCATGCAGGAAATCTCAACTGGGGATGCTTTGATTGAGATTTCCTGCATGGCAGGCGGTTGGACTGGATGGCCCTTGCGGTCTCTTCCAACTCTATGTTTCTATGATTCCACCTCTTCCCTTGCCCTCTTCCAGCGCCCCCCTCCTAATGCCACCTTGGCAGAGTGACCAGACGCTCTCCTTCCCTCCTACATTTCACCCTTTTGTCCAGGAGGAATTCCAAAAGGCCCTCCACTTGGAGCCTGACTAAGAAGCAATAATTTACATTTGTAGGAGTGCTTTGAGCTTTCTTTGGTCAGGTTCTCCACTTTGTGGTTTCTTGGCCTCCTTTGCAGTTAGGCCCTCCATTTGGAGCTTGGCTTAAGAAGCACGACTTTATCCTTATAGAAGTGTTTCTCTAGCTTTGATTTGGCTACGTCCTCCATTTTTTTCCTTGAATGCCCTCTAATTGGGAGCCTAAGAAGCATGAATGCCCATTTATAGGAGTGTTTTTGGCCTTTAATTTGGTCACGTCCTCCATTCTTCTGCAAAAGCCTGAATTTCTTTGGAGGAGTGACCCGAGCCGCCCTCCTTTTTTCCATAGACCTGCCCTCCATTTCCACCTTCTGTCCAGCAGGGATTCCAAAAAACCAAAAAAGCTCCCAACCGTTGGACCCTCGATGAAGCACCTTTCTGTTTTTTTCTAACAGGAGTGGTTTTACTTATTTATTTCCTTGTTTCTGCTTTGCTGTGGGGGGTCCTCCCCTTTGCCTTACAATGCCCTCCATTTTGTGCATTTTGAGGACATCTGGCCACCCTGGCTGAGTGGGTGGGAAGGCAGGCAGGCAGGATGGCGAGAGACGGAGGACCAAGCATCTCTGCCTCTCGCCACTTTCTCCGCATCCCTCCCGTCCCGTTCCTATGGTAACCCTGAAATACCTCCAGGACAGCCAGGGCCCGGCTCAGAGAGAGGCTCTTCGCCGGATTGGTGGAGGCTACTGGGGAGGGAAGGGAAGGGAAGGGGGGGGGGGGAACGAGGAGCCGGGGCAGGCCCAGCAGCAGATGCAGCAAGCATCAGCCAGCAGAGCTAGAGGGAGCGCGCGCGCGCCCTTCCCCCGCGCCAGGGTTCCCATGGAGACGGTCCGGGTCTGGGAGCTTCCAAAGCCAGCTGAGCAGCAGCAGCACCTGGGCAGGCAGCGCCAGCAACTGGGAGCCCAAGTCACCCACCAAGCGGAGGAGGAGGAGGAAAGCCTGGGGATGGGGCTGGCTGGCAGGGAGGAGAAAGGCAGGCAGGCAGGGAATAGCAATAGCAAGTATATAATATAATATAATAATATAAATCATATTATTATTATTATTATTATTATTATTATTAAGTACATTGTAGCAATTATTATACAGCTCTGCTTCTCTCTCCTCTTGAAGAATCTGTCTTGCTGCCCTGAGGGTGGCCAGGCGCCCTCCTTTCCCCAAGGCCTGTCCCACTCCACATTTCAGCCTTCTGCCCAGGAGGAGTTCCAAACTGCTCTCCATTTTAAGCAGGACCAAGAAGCATGAATGTATATATGATACAAGGTGACCAGGGGACCTCCTTTTCCAGGACATGTCCCACACTTTCCGGGGGAAATTCCAAACTGCTTTCAATTTTGAGCAGGACCAAGAAGCATGGATTGATATATTGTACAGAGTCACCAGAAGTCCTCCTTTCCTCGGACATGTCCCACACTTCAGCCTTCTCTCCAGGGAAAATTCCAAACAGCCCTCCATTTTGAGCAGGACGAAGACACATGGATTTATATATTATATAGGATGACCAGAGGTCTTCCTTTTCCAGGACATATCCCATATTTCACCCTTCTGTTCAGGAGGAATTCCAAACTCTCTTTTGAGCAGGATTAAAAAACATGAATTGACATTTCTATGAGGGTTTTTAGCCTTTACGTGGCCATGTCTTCCATTATTCTTGCAATGGCTGGTGCCTTATCCTCCTTGGTGGTCACCTTGCCCTGAACTCCAATTCTCTAGACAACTCTCTCTCTCTTTGTGTTTAGGATAGATAAACAGAGATCCTCCTTTTCCAAGGCAAAGGGCTTTCAGGCCAAGCTCTGCTTCTCTCCCTTTCCCTCTCTGTCCTCCTTTCCCAGGACCTGTCTTACATGTCAAGCTTCTGTCCAGGAGGCATTCCAAACTGCTCTCCATTTTGAGCAAGAATAAGAAGCATGAATTAACATTTCTATGAAGGTTTTTAGCTTTTATTTGGTCAAGTCTTCCATTTTTCTGGAATGCCCTACATTTTGGGCTGCATTATCCTCCTTTGCAGCTAGGACATCTAGTCGCCTTGGTCATGCTGACACTCATCAAACACACAGGAGAGCTTTGGAATATTAGTGGAATACTGTGTGGACACAGCCAGCAATGAGCCTTATCACACGGAGGTTTTTGCAGCTTTTTGCAGCTCAGTTCCGACGTGACTGTGGGTCCAACAATGTGACTTTATGTTACAATGTGAATGTTTTATCAGACGCGATTCCTTTCTATGCGTGCTCCTTCCATGGCGCTTCCACAGTGAATCCAAAGTGACTTCTCATTTTGATGAATTCGGAAAAAAGTGTGAACGAGTGAATTCACAGAATTCGCTTCTGAGCTCACTTTGATTTCACTCCAAATTGGTCAGGTGTGGAATGCAACTTTGCTTCTGCTCTGTTACACCACTGCAAACCCCCTGGGTTCCAAATTTCCCATGATGCGGCACTTCAATTTCCCCCCATTTGCTTTCGGTGGTCCTTTCACTTACAGGGCAACTTTCAGGGCAACTCATTTTTTGGGAATATATATATGTGTGCTTGTGCGTGAATGTGAATATACAGATATGTCTGTCTATCTATCTATATATATGTGTGTGTGTGTTGAAATTGCTGAAATGGAAGTGAAAATAACAAAGAAGGATGAAGAAGACACAGAAATATTCACGAGGCAAATATTCATGCAGTCACACAATTACGTGAAACAGGGAACAAGAACTTGCACCCCTTTTCAACCCAGAAACGTACAAAGTCACAATGCGTTCAGACCCCCACTGAGCATGCGCAAGGTTGCCGATTCGAATAGTTGAAACCCACTGGTGTGGTAATACAATTTGCACTCACTCAGCTTTACTTGAATCCGCATCGTGTGACTTGCCTTGGATTCGATTCCCCCTTGATTCGAAAGGGCAGCGGAAGGGCAACCAGGTGTGATAAAACATTCACGTTATAACATGAATTCGCATAGCTGAACCAGGGGTCACCCCAGATCTGAGCTGCAAAAACCTCCGTGTGATAAACACCAATGACAGGGGCTTGGTAATTTGCCACAAGACATCCCTGCACTGGGACAGAATGGATGCTGCTTTGCAAGTGATGTTTTCTCCACAAAGCACTTCCATGCACATATTGAGGAGAGGGGAGCATGAAACCTCTGTGTATTTTAGCCCATGGGATAACTGCATGTGTGTGCAGGTCACATACAGCCTTTTAGGCACATCAAAATGCTTACTTAGGGAAGCACAATAAGAGCTTGGTGCTTCCAAGTAAAGGCACCAGGAGAGCCAGTATTGGTGTAGTGGTTTGAGTATTGGACTAAGACTCTAGAGACCAGGATTAGGATCCTCACTCAGCCATGCAAACCCACTTGGGCAAGGTGTGTGGGTGTGTCGTGTGCTTTCATGTAATTTCTGACTTGCAAGGTCCCAAATCATGGGGTTTTCTTGGTATGCTCTCTCAAACCCCCTCTGAACAGATCTTCCCAAGAAAACTCTGTGATAGGTTTGCCTCAGGGTCAATATTAGCCATAAATGAAGGCACACGACAGCCAAAGCCCCCATATCCAGTCTGAACTTTGAAGCTAAGCAGCTCTCATTAGTACTTGGTTGGGAGACTGCCAATGAATACCAGGTGCTGTAGGCTATAGGTCAGAGGAAGGAGCTGGCAAAACCACCTCCAAGTACAGTGTGCCTGTACCGTATGGGCGTGCCATACACGGCTTCCAGCCTACGCAGAAGCCACATGGGGAAAAACAAGGGTGCACGCATGCTTGTGGCTTATGTGCTGCGGCATGCTATGGGCACACACCCCATTATTTTAAATGGGGTGTGAGCATATGCACTTTCCCCCTTATGCGGGGGGGGGGGGGGGGGCGGGCGGTGGAATGGATCCCCGCAAAAGGGAAGGGTCCATTGTATTTACTGTATATACTTGACTATGTTGACCTCATATATAAGTCGAGTGCAAGTTTTGGGTTTTGATATGACCCATGGATAAGTCGAGGGTAAAACTTAAGAGCATCTAGCAAAAGGATCTAAAGGATGAAGTAAAGCAAAACAATGTCAAAGAACTTACAAAATTCCAGCAGACCTGGCTCTTTGTGCTCACTCTTAAGGCTGGATGGATGAGAGAGTAATGGGGGCCAGTGCTTCCAGGACAGACTATACTCTTGCCTTTCACCAGGGGAGAGTTCCTTCTTTTAAATAAGAGTTAAGATACATGACTTATATTGACCCGTGGATAAGTCGACTCAAATTTTTGGGTCAATTTTTTGACCTAAATTTCTAGACTTATACATGACTACATACAATATCTCTTCCCTAAGAAAACCCTAAGAAATTCATGGGGTCACTATAAGGACATGTTCACATGGCCAAAATTGACGAGAGCATAGCAGGATGCCCCTGTCACTATCATGCAATTGTACAAAGATTATCAGATGATGTTGCACAACATTGCCATAATTGCGTCATTATCCCATGAATAAAGAGTAATTCTAAGTGAGTTACAAATGTACAATACATATAAACATCATCATTTGTGCATTACATACCTGTACTAACATCTCTCCATTCTAAAATCCCTCTTATCTCTAATTTTAATATCCTTCAAACATATATCCTACTTTCTTAAACTTTGCTTACCAACCCTCCACTACCTTCTTTGTTCTCTTAAAATTTATTTTAAATATGCAATGTGAGGATCTTTTTCTCTTGCTAACACAAACTGCTCCTGGTATAGGTGGCAGTGGACTGTGATGGTGCCTACTCTATTTGTGTGTGTGTGTGTGTGTGTGTGTGTGTGTGTGTGTTACATATGCGTGAGGAGGGGTCTCAAGCTGCATGGCATTGTTTACACTATCCAATGACCACACTAAAAAGGAAATGCAACACAGCATTTATCCAGAGGTACCTCAGGGTGTCTACAGAAATTGATATAGACTCTTAAATTAATTACATAAGCATGTGATCACTCAGGTACATATTTAAAAATACATGTATCATATGCTGTAGGTGCCAACACTGATTAACGATGGCAATATATGTTTTCATTGAAATAATAATAATAATAATAGTAATGTGTCAGGTGAATGTGTCTATATCCATATAACAAGTGACCTTGAGACATTTCTATAGTGATCTACATACAAACCAAGACATGTCAGCAATTGTGAGTAATCAGGATCAAGGGAATGGTGTTTTGCACATGCTCAGAAACATTACTCTTTTAGATTTCCTGTTGAAACTAGTACTGGGGCTAGCATTCCTTCTGCCCTGGCTCACACTGGCTATATATTCAGGGCATAACTTCAGGTGCAATTGCAAAATTGACCCTTTTACTGGGAGCAACTGTAAAATACAAGGTTGTCATGAAAGCAAGCTCCAAATCTCTGTCTTCATTCAGAATCTATCATGCCCTGACAAGAAAACTGTAATACACAAGAGCTTACCAGAAAAAGGTGACCCTGAGCATTGTGGCAACAACTTCTAGAATAAAGATTAATCATGTTCATATGGTGACTAAATTTTTTTTAAGGCTCCCATAGAGTTTGTCAGAATCTTCTCTTGCATACTGCTACAACTACCATCACCTCCCACTTAATAGCCTTAATCTAAGGTATAAGCCTCAATTACTTTAGTTAGATTTGCACAGAAAGATCAGGCTTCCCACCAGCATCTGTTCCAGTGGGGATTGTTCCTAGCTCTCAGATTTCAGGGTCATAATTGCATTGATTAACTGCCTAATAGCTAGAGGAACAAAAATAATTGCTGTTATAGTATTTAAGAAATGAACTTTAAAGTTTGATAGGAAACTGGACAATCTGGACAGACACCCACCTGCTGGGTCGAATTATTATGATATCACTGGTTGGCTTGTCAGTCACTGAGATTCCTGCCATATTTTTGTTTATTCATAAAATCATTTATATGCCACCTTTCTACCCTCAAAAGAGCCCCAAAGTCAATTTATTGTACATTTTAAAGTTTACAACATTAAACAATTAAAAACTATAACATCTGGAAAGCATCAAAACATGCCATTGAAAAATCCAGACATATATTAAAATTTAAAATATTAATATTTTAAAAAAGTCAACAGTATAATGAGTCTTGATAATGTACCTCAAAGCCATCCAATGAAAGCCAATCTAAACGGGTTTAGGAAAAATTCTGCAGTTGGATGAGATAGTGAAGAGAGCCCTGTTCTGAATCTCTGCCAAAGGTTATCTTTCTTGGTGGTAGAACATGGAAGAAGGTGTCTGACATTTAATGCCTTTGGCCGGCAAGCTTGTCTATGAGAATTCTTCTTATATCTTTATCTCAAACCGTTTAGGACTTAAAAGACCTAGGACTCTATCAAATGAGGGACTTACTGCCCAAACGTTGTCCAAACGCTCTACAAGTGCGGAGGTGGGATCATCCATTGCAGTTCTGAAATGTAATTGAGGCATTCCACTGTTCTTCCATCAACCAATCGTTCACAGAGAAGCCATTTTTGTAATAATGGAAGATCTTGTTATTACAAAAATGGCTTCTCCATGAATGATTGGTTGACGGAAGAACAACGAGAGCGCTTCAGTGACATTTCAGGAGCATGACAGACGATCCCACCTCTGTGCTTCTGGAGCATTTGGGCTATGATTATTGCGCAGTAAGTCCCTTGTGTGATAGTCTCCATAGTCTGGAAAATCAGTACACAAAGAGATCTTGTAGCACCTTTGAGACTTTGAAGTGTTAGTCTCAAAGGTGCAGTAAGAACCCTTTGCATCTAACCAGCACTCAAAATTGGGAGAGAAATAGACTGATGCACATTAAACAGAGGGAACTGATCTAAAAGTCTAGTCTGATACATTTCTTCTTATCTTAATATAGAATTTCCTGGGGTATGCATAACTATGGATAATAATTTAATGTCTATGTAAGAGCAGAATATCATTCCTTTTAACATTGGTTGGCCACACACATCATATTAAAGAGTAGGGACTCCAGAACAAATGGCATCTTCTTTCTTAGAATTTGAAGGAAGGAAATTACTACCTGAATTCAACAAATATTACTACAAGTCAAAGCTGTACCTTTTTTTGGCTCCTAACTGAAATGATCAAAGTGCTTCCTCCCATAAAATTAATCTAGTATGTGGAGAGAGCGTCAGTGCACCTACCACATTTCTCTTTCCTCAACCACTTTAGAGACAATCCTTCCACATGAAATGTACTAAGGGACTTATCACATGGAGGCACTTACATGGGTGAAACGTTGCAGAATGGTTGTAGAGGCATGAAGGTGGGATTGTCCGTCACGCTTCTAAAATATAATTGAGGCTTCCTGTTTTCCTTCTGTCGATGAAGCATTTGTAAAGAAGCCAGGAGAAGCCATTTTCTGAATAACAGGATATAACGTTATTCAAAAAAACGGCTTCTCTGTGAATGCTTCATCCATGGAAGGAAAATGGGAAGCCTCAATTATGTTTTAGAAGTGCGATAGATGATCTCACCTTCGTGCTTCTGCAACAGTTCTGCAATGTTTTGCTCACATAAGTGCCTCCGTGTGATAAGCCCTAAGACTCCAAGCACACATATGTTAACCTACACATTCTCTATGGCCTGTCCCTAAATTTCAGCAACCCCATAGCTCCACCCAGATGCTCCCCTATAATTTCTTCCCATTCTCAGGGGCCCTACGTTTAGGGTGAGAGAAGAAATGACTTCTTGGTGCCCTCTGAAATTGATTTAAAAAGACGTGAAAGGCAAATTCTAAAAGCAAATTGTATGTGATACCAACCATTTTTCAATGGGAAAGAATTTAGATTTTTTAAAAAATAAATAAATAAATAAATAAATTGTAGTGATGGGGTTACAGTGCAGACCAGGATTCTGGTGAGGGATGGTATTAAAGGGAGCATTAATCCTTTGCTACCCACCCCTACTGCAGCAGTCCCAATCTACATTAGGCTCCCTGTGCCTGATCATAGAATAGAATCATAGGATTTTTTCACATGGGGAAAATTGGAAGGTTAAATTGGTCACAATGCAGGTCATTAAGCACAATTTCACAATTGCTTTTCACACAACACCATGCACAAACCGGTCAGAATCCAGACAGAAAGTGGACAAATCCGGGAATAAGCATTTTCGCAAAAATACCATGTTTGCATGCCCAGTTCATTCATGAATCCACTCTCTTCATGTAATAGTAGCCATCTGAAAACCATGTCCTGGATTCTCCCTGTTCCCAGATTTCACATGGTTTCTTGTTGTGCCAAGAAGAGGGAGAGAGCCTTGTTCTTAAAGGAATACACACACAACACACACACACACCTCTTTCCCTCATGCAGCTGCCACACTCTGACACAGTGTATTTCACTGCTGAACAGCTCTTACCATCAAGAAGTTCTTTCTAAGGTTTAGGGGGAATCTCCTATTCTGTAATTTGAATACATTGTTCCATGTCCACAGATCCCATGCAGAAACTGGATTTAAACTGAGAAACCCAGCAAAAGCGAGTAGACTTTCAGACAACGTTCAGGGTTAACCCAAACAGAAAGTAGAAAAACCCCACAAAGGTGGGTTGTTTTTCAGATGACATTGGCGTTAATGAGAATTAATGTAACAGTAACCCGAACAGAAACTAGACAAAACCTGCTCCTGCTCCTTTTTACTTTCGGAAAATCCCAAAAGTAAAAAGAGGTGGGTTTTGTCTACTTTCAGTTTGGGTTAATGCCACACTAACCCAGTTGTGTGTGAAAAACTACCATTTTTTGCGGGTTTTTTTCTGGTTTTCAAATCCCATTTCTGTATGGGATTTTTGCAGTTTGCCCCCCTGTGATAGACTCCCTAGTCTCTGAAGAAGCAGAAAACAAACTTGCTCAATATGACACCCCTTCAAATATTTAAACATGGCTATCATGTCACTTCTTACCCTTCTCTTATCCAGGCTAAACATATCTAGATATTGTAAGGAGAATTTCCCCTGGCATGAATAAGAGCTTTCCTTCTAATTGACTTGTCATTAAGCTTGTAAGCTGCTCTGGGAGACATTTTTTGACTGAAGGGTAAGATAAAAATGCTTTAAACAAACAAACAAACAAACAAACAGGTATAGCATACTTGGTCTTTTTGGGGACTATAGTAGAGGGCAAAATCCTAAGACCTCACATTCTCGTCTATTGGAGAGATCCAGATCACTTCTTCATCTTCTATTCTATAAAAAAACATTCTTACAATGACTAGTTGCATGAAGAGTGTTGCATTCATTTTGGGCTTTAGTAGCTGAAATAACAATTTCCCCTTCTCCTTTGAATATGTTAAAGGCCTGACAGGATTTGGGTACATACCAAGTGACAACAGATGTATCAATGAAGGCAAGAGAGAGACAGTGAAAACCTAGCTTGGTCACAATATACTGATAAGCAGTATCATAGCAGGCCATTGATGTCATAATCATGTCAGCTAATAGGAAAATGTTTTTACTTTATGCATGGCAACCATTTCTCAAGGCCTTTTAAGGTGCAGTACCTTAGGGTACTTCCAGTTCTGTGTCTGTCTTGTAATATATGCAGCTACTGGGACAATCATAGGTTTTGTGGCACAAGGTATAATGTCAGCATACCAGTTCCAAAGTATGTTTTAAAATACTTGCTGCTTCATGTGCAGTCAAGAACCAATTGTGATGCTGACAGGGGAGAAGATTATAATGTGGCAATTCATTTCATGGCATGTAGCTGGGTAGCATCTATGTGTACTGCATAAATTCCATGCCAGGAATAAGCAATTGTTGGAGTACCATGATGATGTATATCTGTCAAGCTGCCAGTTTGTTACTTGCAGCCTAAAAGAATCAAGTATCAGAGAGCTCACAGGTGGAACTTATATCTACTGAAAATATATGTCTTGATTCACTATTCTAATAACTTCCTAATATAGTCATCCCTCTGTATCCACGGATTCTTTATCTGGAGAATCAACCACCCATAGCTTGAAAATATTTAAAAATGATATGAATTCCAAAATAATATGAATTCTTGTTTTCCCCATTTTATATAAAGGACACCATACCATTGTATTAAATGAGACTTGAACATCCATGGATTTTGGTATCCACAGAAGGTTGTGGAACCAAACCCCAGCAGATACCAAGGACCCACTGTACACAAATTCTCAAGAAAGAAACACATTGTGTTCTGCTTATGCTTCTTACTCTTATGTCACCATGTCTACATATAAATAAACATTACATACTAGTAAAGACTGGTGGTGTATCTACCCTGTAGAAACAATACAGTTTGACACCACTTTATGTACTGTAGTGCCATCCTATGGAATCCTGGGATTTGTAGTTTTACAAGGCCTTTAGCCTTCTCTGCCAGAGTGCTGGTCCCTCACAAAGCTACAAATCCCACAATTCTGTAGGATGGATCTATGGGAGTTAAAGTGGTTTCAAGCTGTGTTATTTCTACAGTGCAGATGCACCCTGGGTCATGCTAGTCTTCTGGGGCACAATAATTCTTGCTGAAGGTAATATGGGACCCAGAAGATAGATAAGCAGTAGCACACCATTCTCTTTGTGCAAGGATTTGCTGTTCTCCCATACACACTATGCCACTCTTTCATTCCTGCATTTCATCCATTTAGTTTGTTGGCCTAGGGCTCAGCTCCCAGAGATTTTCAAACATGCTTGGGCCTCAAACAATGATGATGCAATGATAATGAATCATGCTATTGGCATTACTGGTTCTTGGATCTATTACAAGAAACATTACAAGAAAGTGAATTTATCAATTACTGTCCTGGTCTTATGTCTCAGCTCTATAAATTTGGGAATGATACCATTGGAACAGAATTTGGATTACATGCATTGAAGTGAACATGCATAGCCTTGAGCATTTGAAGAACAGTAGAGAATTTTAAGAAAGAAGCTCTGCACTGGACTGTAGATAGTTTGGCTTTTGAGTTTTATATTTTAATACTAAATTAAAATGTATATTCAGGAAAGCATCCTGCTGCTACTCTATCTCTCTTTGATCTCTAGATCTTTACCACAATGACAGCAGAATTCCCACAAAGACATTTCAGTAGAAATGTCAAACTCCCTCTACTGGAGGTTGCCTGTAGGCTAACTAAAAGGGAAAAAGTAAAACATTGTGATTATGCATCTTGTAATGAGATCAACTGAATGCCCAAAGCAAAATCAGAAAGGAAATGTAATAACAAATGTGATGATAAAACAACATAAACTGCTTCCTTTCACATTGCTTAGAACTACTTTTGTTAAGTAAAAACTAATTTCTTTACTTCCTGTCACTACCAATACAACTTTTTCAAACAAAATTTGAGCAAAATGTTAGCAGGCATTCACACTGACAATCATAGAATCGTAGAGTTGGAAGAGACCACAAGGGCCATCCAGTCCAACCCTCTGCCATGCAGGAAATCCAAATCAAAGCATCCCCGACAGATGGCCATCCAGCCTCTGCTTGAAAATCTCCAAGGAAGGAGACTCGATCAGGTACTGATTATAAGAGTAAAGTTGTAGATTAACTGACTGCCCTCTCATAAAACATTGGATAGTAAACACTAGCAGTTCCATTACTTAATGGGCAATATACAACATTAGTATCCAACTGGTGGGACAAGAAAGTGCAACAGAAATGATATTGCTACCTACTCTACGACAGTGCCATGTGTGCCCTCACAATTGGCTCTGGATGGTTAAGTTTTTGGGCAGCATGAAGAACTGAAGGAAGTGGGTCGGGGGAATTAGGTCCACCTCAACAATGTTGAATATAGTCCAATAATCTTAATTGTTCCTGTTTTACTAAATGCATATTTGGCTTTATTTAGAGAACTTCCTCAGAAGCTAAGTTACAATGGTATAATTTTGAGTGTGAGTCCCTCAAGGGTCTTTCAAAGAATTACACAGTACTGGAAATGTTTTAATTATTTTCTTGTGAGTTGTAGAGGCCAACACGTTTTTTTTTACTGTTGTGAACACCAACTGGTTAGTCTCACATTCCCAGTATATAAAAGTATACCTTTGTATGGAGATGTGACACATTAGAACAATTCTGTAGTTTAATTCTAGACAAAGAATGTGTTCATGTCAACTCCAATTGCAGAACATAGGACTCATTTCCAAGCAGGGCAAGGGACACAGATTTTTATTTTAGCTAATATGTGGCCTCTGCTTCATGCACTACTTTTTTGAGCATGTGCCACTCCATCTTCATCATTTCTTTCAATGGGAAGCTGTGGAACGTCACAGCAGCACTCTCCATTCAATATTCAGGATATAAGAGGAGAAGGAGGAGTGACCTTTCCCATTCACAAAACAAAGTGCATTGGCAGTGGTCCTGTAGCCTACCACACCTCCAGTTGTAACTTGTCAGAAGCTGTAACATGGTCATGTTTAGAGAGGTTTAGCAGGAAATGTGAAGTACATTTTGATTTGTCCTGTGCTGCTACATCTGTGCTAGCTGACATTTCCTGGGAAATTTAAACATTTGGGAACCAGATTGCTGGGGAACACATAACATTGTGGTAGTATTTTGCTGTTCTAGAAATGTGCATGGGAGTGTGTGTATTATTTGCTCAAGAAGTTCTCAAAACCATTGCATTTTAATATATACCAGAATCTAATACTAAAATATATACTGTAATCTAATGCAGTGCATAGGGTTTTTTTTAAGTTTTTAAAATTAGATTAAAGCTAGTGAAAGGCTACCACTTCTGCTGTTCCTAACCACATGTGCAGAACATGATGAACAACAAGATGATTACTTAAATCATTTCTCATATTACTGTAATTCATTCACTTGTTCATTAAAAAATTATCCTGGCATTCCATATTTGATGCCTAAGACAAAACAATAAAACTATAAAAGTACACTTACACACATAACATGTCTATTCAGCCAGTTTGAATTGAAGGCTAAAAAATAATGTAGGGGGACAATAAAAAAGCTAGTTTCAAAGGCTTGCCTAAACAGGAATGACTACACACCTCAATATAAGGCCATCAGAAATGAAGGCAAGATGGCAGTGCTTGGGTGCAGCTGCTGAGAAGATCTTCTTCTACATCTCTACCAAATATATCTCTGATGTTATTGGGAAAGGAAGCAGAATGTCTACCAAACATCTTAACATATAAGCTAGTTCTTATGAGAAATAACTTGGTCCTAAGTCCTTCATGACTTTCTGCTGATCGCTAATTTCCCTTTATTTTTTCAGGAAAGATACTAGGTACATTTTTTTCACCCTATAGTATTCACTCATGCAAAGTAGTAAAGTTATATCCAGGATATGTGATGTTTTTAGCAAGGATTCCTGTTATAGCCCCATTCACTTTAGAGCTGAGTGCAAATTGCCACAACTGATCCATTTTGTACTAGTAGCAAAAGCCAACCATGTTCATGCTGGGAACAAAAAGGTGTACAAAGTAGACAAAAGGTCATTTAGAACTGCTTGTCTGCCTGCAGCTTTAGCTGTAGGAGATACAGATCTGGTAGGCCTAATGAACTGCCCTTTGCTTTCCTTGAAACTGTTAGTATAGGTGCCAATTAAGAGTTTGTTATACCAATAGTTTTGGGAAAGAGATAGCTGTCCACTGGGACCGATGTGGAGGCAATGAAGCTGTTTACAACAAGCGCTATACAGCTGCTGTATTGGAGAATCAAATATGACTATGTCATCTAGTTTTGACATTACAAGACTAATCCTTCCAACACAGCCTTAAACAGAAAGTGAGAAACAGCTCAAACCTATAATGTAGAAGTTTGATACTGCTGCCATGTTTTGGTTGACATTTCAGTTATTTTGGTATAGAGCTTGATCTCAGGAGAGAATCTGACATAATTAACAGAGATTCAGTGCCACTTCATTAATTTAAAATGGTAACTTATTGTCCAAGGTAATAGGAGGCAGAGAATCAGTGTCTCAACCAAAAGTCTTGTCAGTTGGCAATCTGATAGCTGATGACGAGGGCCTGATAAATCATATCTGAGTGAGGAGCATCTTTTTGCCCTTTCTGCTGGGCTTTGCAGTGTTTTCAAGTTCTGTGGTTTGTGGAAAATTACAAAACTCATCAAAGTAAAGCTGTGTTCTATTAGTTTTAATCTAGAATTGGGATGTAAGTCTTCATCTTGAAGGAAGGAACAAGGAAGGTTTTTGAACACTGTAGTTTTTGAAGAGTATTCACAGTTGAGGACTTACTCTGCACTCGTGGTATTTTTGCTCAGAAAACAGCATTTGCTGTTCAGGAAAGAGCACTTTGTGCACAGGAAATAATATTTCTGCGCAGAGATTTTCTAAAATGTACCCTATACAGAAAATGCTGTAGCTGGTACTTATTCTATACAAAATTTACATGTGATGTTTTGTTCAGAGAACAGCATTTTAATATTAATGCAGTTTTCTGTTCAAAAAGCCCCCCAAAACAAAAAGAAAAAACTCCAAACAAAAGCATGTGCAAATTTTGTACAGAATAAGTTGTCAACTGTGCAGATTCTCATCATTCCAGGATTCTCCTCATCAAGGTTTCCTCACACACAAGATACATGTCTTTCAATTGTGTGGTCGGTGCAGTGTGCTTGTGGCCAGAGAGGATTCAGGCTGCTCTTTCACATCCATCTGCTCCAGCCTTTGGTCTCACATCTATATTATTCTATGGTTTTCTATTTGCTAGGATCTGTGAGCTTCTGGTATTTAAATTAGAATGTGCATGAAGTCATTTAGCACCCATCGTCTTACTCATACATCTGTTACTTCCTTGTGTTTTTATTTCATTGCTAAGAAATTTTCTGAATAATCTCATCTGAAATCAGAATATGCTCCAATCTTTCTCTTGCGCGCTCTCTCTCTCTCTGATAAAAGAATAACAAGTCTGCACATTCTATGAGAAGATTTTTTTGTTTTGGTACTGTATTCAGAGAAAAGAACAGGGCAGATAATGCCACAACAAGACACAAATTCTGTGCTAGGGAAAGAAAACATTTCCCCTAATTCTATCAGATCATCAAGCCAAGTTCTATTTAAGAAGGTCTCGGGCTTCATCAAGGATAAAAACAAGTGATGCTATCTAACTGAAGAACTTCAAGACTATAATCTGGGTATACATTCTTAGTTTATCTACCTGCTGCAGGCTAAGAGGCAGATCATGAATTGTCAAAGCTCCATTGATTTCCCTTGATACTCTGATTCATACATCTGGAAGATCTAACAGTAAGTGCATAGTCCTATCTGTCTGCTATCATTTGGGGGTTTCATTATACTTACGTAAATCTGATAAAATCCCAGATTTATAGTAGACAATTCCAGTTCCTGTGGAGAGTTATTACTTTGAAAGAGTCACCTCCTTGACTGATTCAGCTCTTACAGCAGAAAGGAAATTCTAGTTAATTATGTTTTGATTGTTCATATTCCTGGCTTGATCAACTCTGATATCAATACTGAGATAGATGCATGGAGAAGCAGATCCTTTGGTAAATCATCTTGATTTTTAAAAACTTCTAGACTGGGTAATGCATTTTTAAAATGGGGTTGTGTATGCTGTCATCTTTATTTTGAGAATTCAATCCATCAAAATTCATAGAATTTTAATTGAAGTGACATTTTGTCTGTACATTTTTATGCCTGTTATCAACAGATATCATAAAATGTAAGCAAAAGCTGCAATTAATTTTTTATAAAGCAAATAATTTTTTTTACTGAAAATGTTAGTGGATTACAAGAGCAAGGTGGCATATCCTTAATTTCTGTATCCATAGATTCACACATGCTTACATCCCCCCCCCCAACACACACATTAGTGGTGAAATCTGGAATTATAAAAATACAGAGCTGGAAAGGATTTCATATGTTTCCAGAGGCAACCTCCTACCATTCGTCTCTGGTCTGTTAGGTGGCTTTGGTCTATGTTCCATTCTGCCTGTCTTCTAGTTCAATTTGAAAAAAAATACACACACAACACAAATTAAATTTAGAATTGACACATGGACTATTGGCTGTAATTTCTAGTTTCTGGGTTTTTATAAAAGGGATTCTTATAGGATACTATTGTGTATGGATATATATGCAAATTGATAAAAGCACCATGCAACCATTGAAACAATAAGGGTTCTTAACATTTAGGCAACCATAACCATATATAAATTTAGTAGGCAAAAACAAAAGTAAGGAATCTCATTTTTGAAAGATATATTATAGCACTATTATTTCTGTTTCCTAGATGGATATCCGTGAACTCTTGATCACACATTTCATCATATGCTACCCAATTTATATGTCAGTTTCAATAGTTAATGAACTTCTTAGGTGACTTTACTGTAATAGCCCAATAAGCTTACCCATTACATACTCAGGTCTGGAATCATTATGCTGTGATATTCCTCTTGCTCCCTTCATGTCAGTTTCAAAAACAAACATTCTATGTCAAAAAAGAAGATATTTTTAATGTGATTGCATCAAAAGTATTGCACCAGGGTTCCTGTGTATGATGTTTTAAAAATACATATACATGTACTTGTGCACACCAGTAACCAGTACCTGCAAGGAGAGAAGTAAATGGACTATCAGCCAGTGAAGCTATTGTAACAACAGAGTCATATACTCCCTGTAACAACCCCCTTTTAACTATCTGGCTACAGCTCTTTGGGGTGTGTGTGTGTGTGCGCGCGCGCCTTCAAGTTACTGTTGACTTAAGGTGACCCCATGAATTTCATAAATTTTCTTTCAGCTCAAATTTCCAAACATTCTTCAAAGGCATAGAGCATATCACAGTAATAGAAATGAGTACCCAAGGCAGCTGCTCCATGAAACTGAGAGATAGTCCCACTTTCCGAAAAGAGTTGGTTCAAAAGAGGCCGAGGGGTATTTTGGAGCTGCAAAAGTAGTCTTGGGCACAAGCATTGAGGATTGCACTTTGCCTAACCATGGTGTATATTGTTACACACATTAAGAAGACAGACATCCCAGTCATACAAGCTTATACTTAGAAGAAAATCCTGTTGACCTCAATAGATACTACTTTGTAGCACATAGCAATTTGTATGTCTGTTCAGAAATAAGCCCCACTGAATTCAACAGTACTTTCCTTTTACTCAGTTTAAAAATGTCAGTCTTACTTTTTATTTCTATATTCTATTTCTATTTCTGGTCATGATAAATATAGATGTAACAAAATAATGTTTACAATTTGTAAGTGAAGAGTCCTGATTAATTCTTGTAGCTTATGCTAAGTTGGCAAAATTTAACACATGCAAGCTTTTTTATGTTTTCAAATAAACAAATAAGCAAGCACACCAACCAACAAAGCAGCAGCATATTTGAAAGTACACTGACTGATAATTCCTCTCATCACTTAATAATACTGCTATCATAATATAGATGAGACTGAGCTGAGGAATAATTTCTTTTACCAGGGACTCCACCAATCATATATTATCACTGGTGTGTGTATGTGGGTGTGCGTGTGCATGCATGTGTGTTTCAGAGAGAGAGGAAGGAGAGAGAGAGAGAGAGAGAGAGAGAGAGAGAGAGAGAGCTATAGCTGTTTTGAATGTACTGATTTCTACAGAGCCCAGAGTTGCCAAACACAGGTTAGAGCCTGAAGGCCTTGTAGCAGTCTCCATGAACACAGTAAGCCCTCTTTTTGAAGAAGCCAGTTTAAGGGGAAGATTCAGGAATGGTTTGTGAAGCAGTGTGGAACCTCTCAGAACTGTCATAAGGATCCTTGTTGTGCTGTAGTGTTGGATATTGTGCATCCTTGAAAGGCTCCTCTAGACTGTGGCCTCAGTAAAAACTCTTCCTTGTCCAACTCATCACACCTGCCGTACAGACTAAAAAGAACCCGCTTTTTGCGGGTTCTTTTTAGTCCTGAGGGATGCTGTGCTATTTGTTTGCTGCAGCCTCCATCAAGAGTAAAAATGGGCGGCTCCAGCCCGCCCTTTCGGGGTGGTCTCTTGAGCCCTGTAGCTTGCAGAATCAAATATATGGTTTGTTATTTTTTTTTATTAGCAGGGGCTATTACATCATCTGGTGCACACCCAGATGGTCCTATTCCCTCTGAGTTTACCTTTGATTCCCAAAGTAACCGGAGGAACAACAACATACTTTCCAAAAGTCCCAATTTGGAAGGGAGAGTCCCAATTAATCCCTTTATCATCCCACATTTCCAGCTATTTTTAAAATATCCCAGTTTCTCTTTCCTTCCACTTCCCCCCTTTGTTCTCAGCTTACTTCACTTGCTGCAAACTGAGTTCAAAATGCAAAAGTAGTTAACTCAGAAGGGAAGAGAGTGAGAGAAACCTGCCTTTCCCCGGAAGCTTGGGCAACAACAAATTGCTGCAGCCTATTGCAGTTTGTTCATTCTTCTTCCTATCTTGACCACATTCTGATGTTCCTTGGCTACCACCCATGTCCTGTTTTTCATCTGTGAAATGTTAAGAGGATATGAAATAGTTTTTCCCAGTGCTGATGTATTATCATGAGTTGTTCCTGTTATATTCCAAAATATTTGGTAAGGGAAGTAAGGCTTTACCAAATATATTTTCCTGACAGAGATGAAAACAGGTAGAAATTGTTTTAAATTAATAAAACCACATGCACTTTTGGACAGTCTGTGGCAGTGTTGCTCTGTCAATGTTCTTGACCAATTAAAGCAGATTGGTGTCTTAAATAGTTTATTATCCTCAGTCCCTTTCTTCACTTTTCAAAATATTATCCTTCTTAACCACTTTCACCAAAAGCAATATCATAGTTTAAAGTAATATCCACCTTTGTGATTCTTTTACCATCAAAGAAGAATCTGTGTATATGTGGTGGTTTAGCAGCTAGTTCACAGTGCTGCAGAAGGTGGAATAATCCTCTATCTTAATTCGTATATTAAGTATAGGGACTGATTACATGTTACTGTTGTTGTTGTTGTTGATCATGATAATGGTAATGATAACAATAAAAATATCTCACTATTCCCTGAGTCCAGGATTCAAGGTGGTTTACAAAAGTTAAAACAGAATTATTATTATTAATAATAATACTGTAATAATGTTAAAACAGATACAGCTAATTTTAAGTGAAAAATATGATTGAAATATTATTAAAATTAAAAGCAGTTGAAAGCATAACCATTAACAAGAACAACATCAAATATAAACAACACAGCATATCAAAGGCTCTTTCCCCTCTGAGCAATCAGCCTTCAAAGGCCTGCCTATGAAAGGACAGCAAAGAAGGCACTGGTCTAACATCTCTTGGAAGTGAGTTCCAGAGCCTGGGAACAACCAGTGAGGAGGCCCTCTCCTGGTTCCTTTCAAATGTACCTGTGAGTGTGGCATGGTATTATTTTTCTTTTAAGGATGGACAGTTGGTATTGCATTGGATGTACTAGCTTATTTAGTTGTGTGAGTCTTTTACAAAATCTTTTATTTCAGGACATTGCACAAACATTTGATTCAGGGCATAGGAAATAAAAGACAGCAACAGATAGCTTTCAGAGAAAATAGTGACACTGATCTTTAAAAACAGAGGAACATAAAAGTCATACTAGTTCAGACAAAAGACCCATATGCCAAGATTCTTTTCATCATGTAGCAATGACTCCCATAATTCTTAGTGAAGAGGGTTCCCCCTCTTAATTTCCCACTATGTATTTTCACTGGATGACCCCAGGTACTACTGCTAAGAGAAGTGTCCTGACTCACCTTCTCCACACCATGAATAATTTTATACACCACTCTATACCTTGCTCATTCTAACACACATGTGAATAGCTGTCTGACATGGCTCTGGAGTGCCTGGGAATTCAAGGCAGCGTCAGAGTCTGAATACTCCAGGCTGCTCCCAGAGTATTCTGGCCCATGTAGACAAAACCTCTGTCATAGCTCACATTAAAGTTGGTTTAGTCCTCAAGCATTTAAAGTTACTGTACTTTTTTTTGGATATTCTTTTGACATCCATTTTAAAGAACAGTAGCCAGAACTGTACCCAGTATTCCAAGTGTAGTTGCACCATAAATGTGTACAAAGATAATGGAGATTATCACACTGCCATTTTCTGTTCTTCCCTCCCAACCTTGGTGTGGGATGAAAACTTTTAAACTTGGATTTTATTGCATACTTCCATGTCCCGGTCGGAGACCACCCATACCTGATCATGGCATCCAGTACCTGATTTGGATTTCTCCTGTACTTTGCAAATCATCTCCATTATGATACTGCTAGTGAGGACTGAAAAAGGGGAGGGGGGTGACATGAGGACCTCTGGAGAGACTGGAACTCTGAAGGCCTGGACAGTGAAAAAAACAGAGTAATTACATAAATTTTGTTATCAAGAGAAGATATCTCTCACTTAGATCTTAAGATCCAGATAGGCTTGTATGAGAGATCAATGAAACTTTGATTATGTAACTTGAACTTTTGCTAATAACAAAGCCCACAAAAAACTGTTAAATATTTTGTAGATGCATAGGATGATGATCTGTCATAAACAGTATTATTATTATTATTATTATTATTATTATTATTATTATTATTATTATTATAGTTTATTTCTAAAGCGCTGTAAATGTACACAGCGCTGTACATACAATGATTAAATCAATAAAAATAAAACCTGCCAAGTTGTGTACAATCTACAAATATGTATAAAAAATAATAATAATATAAAATAGAAACTGGTTAAAATAAGGAAGCAACAATTTAAACATCAACACAACTATCCAATCAAAAAATCAGATAGATAATCACACAGTGCTGGGAACTTCTCGAACAGGATAGCTTCAATTCAGATTTAAAATGGTCAAGAAGTGATGACCCATGGGCGGGCAGAAGGTTCCAGGAGTGGGGCAGCAACGTGAGAAAGGACAAATCTGGGATGGGCAGTGAGATCCTAGGCTGGGAAGCGACCTTGTACTACTAGAATGGGAGGAATACGAGTGGGAATTACAGAGAAAGAAGTTGAGAAAATAAAGGGGCGCCAGCCCATGCAGGACTTTAAAGGTCACAACAGACAGAGTGATACTGAATAGGGAAGGAGGGAGCCAGTGAAGGGATGATAATAAAGGAGAAACATGGTCAAAGCCGTGAGTGGATGTAATGATGTTATGCCACTGAATGCTGAACGGAAAATTTTAAAGGACGAAGATGAGAGCGAGGAGAGGAAGCCCATGCCAGAAGGAGGTTGCCAGTAATCTAGTATCTAGTCGGGCGACCACCAGAGCGTGGACCAGGTTTTGCGCGGTCGAGGGCCGAGGAGAAATGGATGGGTTTTGACCATGTTTGTAAAGAAAGACTCTCAGGCTTTGGGCTTGTGGCACTGAATTCACTGAAGCTGAATGGGGGAATGAAAGACCTAGAGGAACAAAAGTGAAAACCAAGACTGCAAGGCTTCCTGGATCCGGTTGAATAGAAGTTTGTTTGTCACAACGGGAACAGAAAAGGAGTTTTGAAGGGAAGACTCTTAGGTTGAAAAGACAAGAAGCTCCGTCTTGGACATTGTTGAGCTTTCCAACATCAATGACGCATCCACCTGGAGACAGTATGAGACAGATGAAACATTGCCAGTTTAAGCCTTGGGAGACAAAGATCAGGGGGTGTGGAAAAGATTATAGCTGAGTATCATTGGTGTGTTACCAGATGTAGGAAAAATCCAAATGACGCTGATAAGTTTTCTAGCGGACAAAGTGTAGTTAGAGATAGAACAGTAGGGGACCCAAAAGATCCCTGAGGAATTCAACACGAATAAGGGACGGAGACGAAGTTGACCACCGTGACCCCCACTGCAAAAGATCTGACAAATAGATTTAAATCAATTCAAGACAGAGTCTGAGAACCCAAGGTCAGAAAGTATAATCAACAGGAGGACAGTGATCCATGGTGTCGAAAGCCACAGCCAAATTGATAAGACCCGAGAACAGAGTAAAGGCCATTCGCCTGGCCTGCAAAAGATGGTTGGAGATCTTTGTGGGGGCCGTCCTCTGTAGAAGTTGTTGTGGTTGGAAACCGGACTGAAGAGATCTCGAATGGAGTTTGGCTTTCAAGAAACTCAAGACAGCGAGAATAAACAACCCGTGGTCAAACCTTAGAAAGAAAGGAAAGAAGAGAAATTGCGACAATAGCTACAAGAGAAGAGGGGTCAAGAGAAGTTTTTTTCGAGAATTGGGGAGGCGAGAGCCTGTTTAAAGTCCAAAGAAGGAGCCTGTAGAGAGAGGAGAAATTAAGATAAGAGAAAGCGAGGTGGAGGCGAGAAGGGGCTATAAAGATTAGAAGCAAAACCTTATCACGAAGAAACGGTTGCAGGTTTGGAAGAGTTCAACAGCATTAGAGCGTTCCGCCAAAGAAACTGATGTGAAAACACTAGATAATTGTTTGTAGTTGAAGGTACCAGAAGATTCTATGTAATATAAGTCAGGTAAAGAACTATCTCATTATCGGATAGTGATGATACTTCGTAATAAAGTAGTTTGTTACAGTCAGGTAGGGGAAAAAATGAAAGCGACGGGGGGAGAAGCAGGTTTTAGCAAGGGAGTTGATGAAGCAGGAGAACAAAAATGCTGCGGGCGGCCTCTCATTGGTTGCAGATTCCATGATTTAAAGTACGTTTCTGTTTTGCCTAGACAGGGGCAGAGTGTGAGAGTGGTGAAGGGAAAAGAACAAATTTAAAATGCATAAAATTTGCCCACTCCCGGGACTTTTTCCAAAGACGTTGGGCTGCTCGAAAACGTTCCAGAGAAACGCACCAATGGGAGTAAGCCAGTGCTGCGGCCTAGTCATAGAACATGTGCACAGAAAACAGGGGCAAAGATTTCAAGAGTTGAAGAAAGAGTAGAGTTAAATTAACACCTCACTGAGTCAGCAGGAGTCCCCAAGAGATAGAAAAGAGGATAGATGACTCCAAGGACTGAACCAGAGATGGTCACAATTAAACAGACTGAAGATCAATGTGAAAATAGCGTTTGAAAGTGAGAGAGGGTGGGGGTGGGTGGGATATAAGTAAGAGTATAAAGGAGATTAAATGATTGATCAGTAGACAATGAATAAATCAGTTGCCACTACGTCAGAAATGACAAACTTAGCAGCAAGAACTAAGCGGCAGTGACTGAAAAGAATGCGTTTGAAGAATTGGAATGCGTTTGGAGGACCAAAAGAAGCTAAAGCGGTCGCAAGAAGCGAGAGGTTGAAGGATTCTTGGGATCTGTCAGGTGGACATTAAGCTCACCTCGGAACAAAGTGTGGTGGTACCTGCATCCAATAGAAAAAATGCATCCAAGACTCAAAGTCAGGAAAGGAACTGGGTCTAGCAAAAGAGCCGGGTTGCTGTTGTAGATGTGATTGTGTAGAGGGAAAAAAGAAATCTAATAGAGTGAGGACTCAAACCAGAGAAACAATATCTAGGGGGGAAAGAAGAACAAAGAACTTGAAACTGGCAGGAATAAATAATAAGATTTGTTTTCCTGAAAGTATTACTACTATGATTAAGCAGTTTTCCTTTTAGTTAATGTCTTCATGCTAAAATATGTTGTTTGTTTCTTTCTGTTTGGTTTGTGAACATTATTTTTAATAAACAGCTTATCCATTCAAGAGACTTTTTTGATTTATTTTCCTTTTTGTATCCTGAGCTAAAGTCACTTAAAACTGTTTTTAAAGAAAGTAGTAGCATCAAGTCTGTAAGTATATTTAGGGAGGAAGCAATGATCTGCATATTGCCTCCAAGGCTAATGTAGCTTTCGCCAGCCACCCTATGATGTGGTTTTCTTTTTACCATCTTTTCCCTAATTATCTCAACATTGAATCTGCCCTTTTTTTTATAGGCCATTGGACACTGGATTTTAAGGTCCTTTCTGTATGAACTGTTATCCGTTCAGCACTCCTAGGAGTTGCGGATCCATTTGATGAAGTCAAGAGCTCCACCTCCCACTTTGATAGTTTCTAGGGCTCCGTTGTTTAAGGTCTCTTGATGATTCCCAATCCTGTTTGTCTGCCCAAAGCAGGGATATGTATATTTGTGTTTTAATAATAAAATATAATTTTTTCTTATTATATACCGCTATTCCAAAGATCATAGCTGTACCCGCAAGTAAGTTAAATTAGCAAGTAAGCTAAATTTGCCCCCCAATAGTCTGGCGTATCATTTTTCGCGACCCACCCTCGAGGATGCAAGCCTGATTGAGCTTGTTGTGCTTGTTAGCTGTTTCCTCATTCTTACATGGAATTAGTTTAAAAAGGTTTGCATCCTTTTGCTCTTGCTGTATTTTCACTTCATGGTTAACACATACCACACTCCGACACATCCAAAATATTATTCTATTCTTGGTATGGTATTATTAGCGGAGGGAGGAGGAAGGCAAGACAGTGTTTAGAAAACAAGAGGCTTGCTCTGAAATCTACATGTTTCTGGGTAGGATGAATGAAAAACATGAAGTGTCCCGCACCACTTTTGGTTGTTTCTTTTTGAACCATAAATTAGCATCAGACCCCCCAAAAGATTGTTGTCTGGCTAATCCTTACTATTGCTATAAACAGAAGCATTCTGAATAGGCTGCAAGTAAAAAAAAATTGGAGAAGATTCCTGTTAGAAGTTGTTGATGTAGAAGATTTTCCAGAGGACAACCGTCAGCTTAACAGACAGATGCAGTACTCATCTATGATCCTGGGGCTAAACACTGCCATTAATTTGGATTGGGATGCATGAGGGAGCCACAAGATATATAATACAATAATAATAATAAATAATAGCATAGTTGTTTTGCTTCTTAGGTAGTAGTGATGGTGAGTATCAGTGCAAGGTTTGAACTCTCTTCCTCCTTCCCTTGTCGGTGGCACTGTTAAACGATGGAATCTATAAAGCTGAATGCTCAGAGTAAAACATACAACTAAGTCGGTGATTTACCTCTAAATACTTTGCTTATCAGAAATATAATCTACTCAAATAATAACATTGAAAGGCTACTTGCACACTGTCAAATCTCTTTTGTTTAAGGGTTGTTATATGTTCTGTTTATTGACTAAAATACAGTTCAGACATGGAATGATGTTATGTTTATAAATATATCACACTGATTGATTTAAAGAAACGATAAAAATGAAAAGATTACTTTCTAATGCAATCAGTGTCAGAGAAAAAGACAATGGATTTGGTGCAGGACACTCGTACCATTTTCATGCACCATTGCATTTCGGGGGATGTCCTGTCCCAGTTTCATGCAGTTATAGACATTGGCTTTGCTGATATTTTATAAAATGGCATTCTGTCTACCCAACAAATGATGAGGAATTTTAAAATGTTTTGTTATGGACTGTAAATAATCCGGTTCTGCGTTAAAAAAAAAAAGAATTTTTCAGTCAGAATGCTTAGGTCTGAATATGCTAGTTTTATTGTGAAACAATATTGTACTGTCATGGACCTGAGTGGCGTCATAGGACTCTGGTAGTAATCTTCAGATGATCATTGCCGACCTTAATCTAATCATTTCTAACAAGATGTTTTCCTGGTTTTTTTAATCTATTAATCTTTTGTTCCCTATCATTGCTTTTTTCCCTAGGATGAGTTGGTGTTGACTAGAGCTGTGCTTTAAGAGGTAGCTGTTGTTGAGATTATCTTTGACATAATCTACTCCAGCATTGTGAAACAGGCCCCAATGGAGAAACAAAATAGATAACATGCTGGTCAAGAAGACTTATAAGGAGCAGGAAGTAAACAACTTGACAGGGGAAAACGTGTAACGCTTTTTGACATATTAAATCAAGATTACTAGTCAAATAGATTGTTGATCTGTCTAGAGCTCTATTAACCAAACCATGTATTTCTGATAACTAACAAATGGTTTTACAAAAGCTTTGGGTTTCCGACAAAAAGCCTTTAAGAGAAAATAAATGGGCTATTAAATTTGTTTTTGCTATAGTCCAAATGAGGGTGGTGGTGATGTCAAACTAAGTGTTAAGAGTAGGGTTACTAGAAGTACTTAATGCCTCACAAGCAGGGAAACAAAGGAATAGACAGAATTTTAACTACAAATATTGTTTGTCTTACCGTTTGCTTAATGTTTTTGGTAAAATATGTATATGCCGTTTAAGCCATTGAAAAGAAGTTATGATCACAGAGGACTTTTAGGTATAGCTGGGTGGTGAGGCACTTATGGTTTTTGAGAGTTCATTTTAATTTAATTTAATTTTTTGAGATACGGGCATGTGTTTGTAATAAGCTAAGATGGGCAAACTAAAAAAAGAAGCCCCTCCCTTGCACCCTCAGCAAAGTAAAGCTCGGATTTTTGGCACTACAATAGGTAGTGGGTACAGATATTTATGATGATTTACCATCCATTGAGAAAAGGTGTCTAAAAATGGTCAGCTACGATGATGTGTTTTGGTTGTTGGTTGTGCTGTTGTTGGAACATCGCAGCCCTTTTCTTGAAAAAAAAATAGATTGCACAAAAGGTTGTTTTGCAACAGACATATAGTGTTCTGTGCAAACCATTTTGACGCGAAATTTTCTTGTGGGAAACAACAGTGGTTTTTGGCATCATGTTTTTTTTTTGGGGGGGGGGGGGGTTGGGTAAGAACCCCTCAAATACAAAATTAATTTTAAAAAGTATACAAAAATCATATTCTCAACTAGCAGGGATGCAAACTTTTGAAGTATTGAATCCGTTGCACATGGAAACAAATGAAATGAGTTACAATCCCCGATATAAATAACTTATAAGC
>NC_056525.1:194432591-194440345 GCF_019175285.1 Sceloporus undulatus | reverse complement strand
CATCTCCATTATGATACTGCTAGTGAGGACTGAAAAAGGGGAGGGGGTAACATGAGGACCTCTGGAGAGACTGGAACTCTGAAGGCCTGGACAGTGAAAAAAACAGAGTAATTACATAAATTTTGTTATCAAGAGAAGATACCTCTCACTTAGATCTTAAGATCCAGATAGGCTTGTATGAGAGATCAATGAAACTTTGATTATGTAACTTGAACTTTTGCTAATAACAAAGCCCACAAAAGACTGTTAAATATTTTGTAGATGCATAGGATGATGATCTGTCATAAACAGTTTGTATTATTATTATTATTATTATTATTATAGTTTATTTCTAAAGCGCTGTAAATGTACACAGCGCTGTACATACAAATGATTAAATCAATAAAAATAAAACCTGCCAATGGTGTACAATCTACAAAATATGTATAAAACAATAGGTAATAATATAAAATAGAACTGGTTAAAATAAGGAAGCAACAATTAAAAACATCAACATCAACTATCCAATCAAAAATCAGATAGATAATCACACAGTGCCTGGGAACGCTTCTCTGAACAGGATAGTCTTCAATTCAGATTTAAAAGTGGTCAAAGAAGTGATGACTTGTGTTCATGGGGGAAGAAGGTTCCAGGAGTGAGGGGCAGCAAGTGAGAAAGGACAAATCTGGGATGGGGCAGTGGAGATCCTAGGCTGGGACGGCAGACCTTGACTACTAGAATGGAGGATACGGGTGGGAATGTACAGAGAAAGAAGTTCAGAAAAATAAAGGGGCACCAGCCCATGCAGGGCTTTAAAGGTCAACAACAGATGCTTGTACTGAATACGGAAGGGAAAGGGGAGCCAGTGAAGGGATGATAATAAAGGAGAAACATGGTCAAAGCAGTGAGTGGATGTAATGATGCTTGCCACTGAATGCTGAACGGAAATTAAAGGACAAAGATGAGAGAGAGGAAGCCCTGCCAGAAGGAGGTTGCAGTAATCTAGTCGGGAGACCACCAGAGCGTGGACCAGAGTTTTGGCGGTAGAGGCCGAGAGAAATGGACGGATTTTGACAATGTTGTAAAGAAAGACTCTACAGGCTTTGGCTGTGGCCTGGATGTGGGGAATGAAAGACCGAGAGGAATCAAAAGTGAAACCAAGACTGCAGGCTTCCTGGACCGGTTGAATAGAGGTGTTGTCAACAGAAACAGAAAAGGAGTTTTGAAGGGAGGACTTAGGTGGAAAGACAAGAAGCTCCGTCTTGGACATGTTGAGCTTCAAACACCGATGACGCATCCACTGGGAGACAGCTATGAGACAAAATGAAACTTCCAGTTCAAGACTTGGAGAAAGATCAGGGGTGGAAAGATATAGCTGAGTATCTTTGGTGTACTAATGATAGGAAAAATCCAAAGGAGCTGATAAGTTTTCCTAGGGACAAAGTGTAGAGAGAGAACAGTAGGGGACCCAAAACAGAGCCCTGAGGAATTCTAACAGATAAGGGAACGGAGGACCACCCGTGACCACTGCAAAAGATCTGACAAATAAGATTTAAATCAATCAAGAACAGAGTCCGAGAACCCAAGGTCAGAAAGTATATCAACTAGGAGACAGTGATCCATGGTGTCGAAAGCCACAGCCAAATTGAGAAGAACGAGAACAGAGTAAAGGCTGTTCGCCTTGGCCTGCAAAAGATGGTTGGAGATCTTTGTGAGGGCCGTCTCTGTAGAATGTTGTGGGTGGAAACCGGACTGAAAGAGATCTAGAATGGAGTTGGCTTCAAGAAACTCAAGACAGCGAGAATAAACAACCCGTGCCAAAACCTTAGAAAGAAAAGGAAGAAGAGAAATTGGACAATAGCTGGACAAAGAAGAGGGGTCAAGAGAAGTTTTTTTCAGAATTGGGGAAACGAGAGCATGTTTAAAGTCCAAAGAAAAGGAGCCTGTAGAGAGAGAGAAATTAAAGATAAGAGAAGCGAGGGGAGGAAAGAAGGGGCTATAAAGATTAGAAGGCGAAACCTGGATCAAGAGAAAAGGTTGCAGGTTTGGAAGAGTTCAACAGCATAGAGCGTTCAGCCAAAGAAACAGGATTGAAACACAGATAATTTTTTAGTTGAAGGTACCAGAAGATTAGTGATGGAATATAAGTCAGGAAGAACTATCTCATATCGGATAGTGATGACCTTAGTAATAAAGTAGTTGGTGAAGTCGGTAGGGGAAAATAATGAAGAGATGGGGGGAGAGGAAGGTTTTAGCAAGGAGTTGAAGCAGGAGAACAAATGCTGCGGGCGCCTCTCATTGGTGCAGATCAATGATTTAAAGTAGTTCTGTTTTGCCATAGACGGGGCAGTGAGAAGGGTAAAAGAACGAATTTAAAATGAATAAAATTGGCCCACTCCCAGGACTTTTTCCAAAGACGTTCGGCTGCTCGAAAGCAGTTCCAGTGAAACCGAACAATGGGAGTAAGCCAGGGCTGAGGCCTATTCATAGACATGTGCACAGAAACAGGGGCAAAGATTTCAAGAGTTGAAGAAAGAGTAGAGTTAAATAAACACATCACTGAGTCAGCAGAGTCCCTAAGAGATAGAAAAGAGAGAGATGAATCCAAGGACTGACAGAGATGGTCACAATTAACAGACTGAAGATCATGAAAATAGCGTTGAACAGTATGAAGAGGAGGTGGGATATAAGTAAGAGTAAAGGAGATTAAATGATGATCAGACAATGAAAAATCAGATGCCAAGTAGTCAGAAATGACACACTTAGCAGCAAGAACTAAGTCAAGGCAGTGACTGAAAGAATGGGTTGAAGAATTGGAATGAGTTTGGAGACCAAAAGAAGCTAAAAGGGAGCTGAAGCGAGAGGTTGAAGGATTCTTGGGATCGTCAAGGTGGACATTAAAGTCATCTAGGATCAAAGTGGGTACTGCATCCAATAGAAAAAATGTCAGCCAAGACTCAAAGTCAGAAAGGAACTGGGTAGCAGAGCCAGGGTTGCTGTAGAGGGGAAAAGAATCTAATAGAGTGAGACTCAAACAAAGAGAAACAATATCTAGGGGGGAAAGAAAGAACTTGAAACTGGCAGGAACTAAATAATAAGATTTGTTTTCATTGAAAAGTATTACTACTACTGATTAAGCAGTTTAGTAATGTATTCATGCTAAAAATATGTTGTTTGTTTATTTCTAGTTTGGTTTGTGAACATTATTTTTAATAAACAGATTATCCCATTTCAAGAGACTTTTTTGATTTATTTTCAGCTTTTGTCATCCTGAGCTAAAGTCACTTAAAACTGTTTAAAGAAAGTAGTAGCATCAAGTCTGTAAGTAGATTTAGGGAGGAAGGCATGATCCTGCATATTGCCTCAAGGCTAATGTTAGCTTGCAGCCACCCTATGAGTGGTTTTCTTTTTACCATCTTTTCCCTAATTATCTCCACCATTGAATCTGCCTTTTTTTATAGCCATTGGACACTGGATTTTAAGGTCCCTTTCCTGATGAACTGTTATCAGTTCAGAACTCTAGGAGTTGGGATCCATTTTGATGAAGTCCAGAGTCACCTCCCCTTTGATAGTTTCTAGGGCTCCGTTGTTTAAGGTATCTTGAAATGTTCCCATATCCTGTTTGTCTGCAAAGCAGGTATGATATATTTTGTGTTGTGCTGGTTTAGCTGTTTCCCTCATCTTACTGGAATTATAGTTTAAAGGTGCATCCTTGTGCTCTTGCTGTACACTGGTACCTCGGGTTACGAAATTAATTCGTTCCGCCGTTCCGTTCGTAACCCGATAATTTTGCAACCCGAAAAGGCTTTCCGTTAGCGCTGGAAAGCCGCTAGCCGCGCTTTGCGTTTGAATTTCGCGCCGAAATAAATTTCGTAACCCGAAAAAAATATCGTAACCCGGAACAGTTTTTTCCAATCTAACTTTTTCGTACCCCGGAAATTTCGTAACGCGATCATTTCGTATCCCAGGGCACCACTGTATTTCATTTCATGGTTAACACATACACACACTCACAGACACATCCCAAAATATTATTGCTATTATTGGTATGGTATTATTAGGAGGGAGGAGGAACAAGACAGTGTTTAGAAACAAGAGGCTTGCTTTGAAATTACATGTTTCTGGGTAGGATGAAACAGGAAGTGTCAACACCACTTTTGTTGTTTCTTTTTGCACATAAATTAGCAGCAGACCCCCCAAAAGAATTGTTTGTCTGGATATATCCTTAATATTGATAAAACAGAATTGAATAGGTGCAAGTAAAAAAAAATTGGAAGATCATGTTAGAAAGTGTTGATGTAGAATATTTTCCAGAGTACAACTCATTACAGACAGATGCAGTACTCATCTAGATCCTTGGGTGCTAATCACTGCCATTAATTTTGGATGTGATCTGCATGAGGTGAAGCACAATATAATAATAATAATAATAATAATAATAATAATAATAATAATAATAATGCAGCTTCAGCAAGCCTGCCAAATGCAGCAGGAGGAGAGGTCTCACAAGCGCCCCTACCTCACTGCTGTGGCAATGTTCTATTCATGTAGAATGGGCCACAGCAGTGAGGGAGAAGGCCAAGGATGCCCCTGAAGCCCCACCCCTTGCACCGGGTGACGTCAGGAGCGGGGAAGCCACTGTAGATAAGCATAGGGTCTCTGGCTTCTAGATCGCTGAGAAAACTACAAAGACTCTTGTGCTTTAATGGTAGAAAATGGAAGGAATCACTGATAATATTTGAAAAATGGTTGAAAAATATTTTCTTCAGAGTAAATCCTTCAAAACACAGATTATGGTGCAAAAATCACACAGGGGGATTTTGCACAACATTTCAGTTCAGACAGTGGTGTCACCAGGCTTGGTGAGACACCAGTGGTGTGGGGGGGCTACTGAGAGGGGAAGTGGTTGTGGTGGCCTCTTCCCCCCCCCCTTCCACTGCAATCATTCATGGCTCCATTGCCAGCCTGACTCCCTCCCGAGGTGTGAGCCGGGTCAGAGGAAAATGCTTGCTGCCTACTGCCCCCCCCCCTCCCCAGAGAGGTAGCCAGGCCAGCAACAAAGCGCAATCCTTGCCCCTCAACACATGAGGAAGATGACCCTACTGGGTGTCCCCCTCTGTGGGGTATCAACTGCTCATTGACAAACTGAGTTCAGAACTAATATTCTGCACACAAATTATTATTATTTCTGGCAGAAAGATGCTGTTTCTGTATAGAAAATGCGTGTTCTGTGCAAAAATAACACATGACAAATTTTTGCATCGAGTAAGTCCTAAACTACAGAGTTTTCTTTGCAGGAAACAACATATTTGTGGGAAGTACTGTTTCCTGTGCAGAAATGCTGTTTTGAACAAACACACATGGAACACTTTTGCAGAACAAATCCTGAAATCTAACTAGATTTCAAAAACATACCAGTTTTCAAAGACTCTTGCAGTAGGAATAAACCACTAAAATTACTCATTGCTTTCATTGAGAACAAAATTAGGAAAAAATTGCTTCTTGGTAACTAGCAAATTATGGTTTATAATTCTGTTCTTTTGTTGTAACAGAGAATCATGGCATGACCTCTGTGCGAAAACCTTGTGAAATCCAGTAGCTACTCTGATTACCCTGTGTAATCAGGGAACAATGTGAGAACAAATGCTAACCATGCTGCAAAGGAGCCCATGATTATGCATGGCAGGCAACATCATGACAATAACACAAGAACAATGCTTTCCAACAAACAAAAAATAGAAATGCAAGAAACAAACAAATCAAACAATTGATCATCTCACAGCTATCTGGGCTGAGTGATACTTTTGGTTCAAGGAAGGTGGCAATGAAAGGAAAAACAGTGCAAGTAGATTAAGATACAAAAATAAATAAATAAATAAATAAAACTAGAGTTGGAAGAGACCACAAGGGCCATCAATAAAAGTATAGTGTCTAGATTGAGGGAAGTATAGTGCCACTATATTCTGCTCTGGTCAGGCCCACCTGAATATGTGGTCCGTTTCCGGCACCACAATTTTAAAAGGATGTGGAGAAATGAGCGTGTCCAAAGGAGGGCGATAAAATGGTGAAAGGTCTGGAAGCCATGGCACTACAAGGAACGACTAAGGGAGCTGGGGATGTTCAGCCTGGAGAAGAGAAGGGTAAGAGGTTAGATAGCCCTGTTTAATATTTGAAGGGATGTCATATTGAGGAGGGAGAAAGCTGTTTTCTTCTGCTCCAGAGACTAGGACCCAGAGCAATAGATGCAAGCTGCAGGAAAAGAGATTCCACTCAACATTAGGAGGAACTTCCTGACAGTAAGGGCTGCCCAACAGTGGAACACACTCCCTCGGAGTGTAGTGGAATCTCCTTCCTAGAGGCATTCAAAGAGAGGCTGCATGGCCATCTGTTGGGGATGCTTTATTGAGATTCCTGCATGGCAGGGGTTGGACGGATGGCCCTTGCGGTCTCTTCCAACTCTATGATCTATGATGTTTATCACATATACTTAAAGTGCTACTATTCCACTTTGACTCCTCTAGCTGCCTCCTGTTGCATTCTGGGATTTGCAGTTTTAAGGAGGGGTATTAGAATTCTCGGCAGTCTCTGCCTGAGAATTCTAAATACCCCTCCGTAAAACTGCAACATCCAGAATGCCAACAGGAGGCAGCTAGCTAGAGGAGTCAAAGTGGAATAGTAGCACTTTAAGAGTATAGTGTGTAAAACATCTATGATTCCAACTCCCTGTCTTGCAGGAACACACAATCAAACCACTCCCAACAGATGGCCATCCAGTTTCTGTTTAAAAATCTCCAAGGAAGGAAACCACCACTCTCAGAGGCAGAATATCCATGGTCTAACAGCTCTTACATCCAATAAATTCTTCCCAGAGTAGGTGAATTAACTTTTTGTATAGTTTGAATCTGTTGTTCTGTGTCCTCCAAACCTGGGAGTAGCAGAAACAAGTGTGCTCCTTCAATATGACATCTGTTCAAATATTTAAACCTGACTATCATGTCACTCGACTTCTGTTCTCCAGGATAAACATGACCCAGCCCCAAGCCACTTCTCAAAGGACATGGCTTTCTCAATACCTCATTATTAGTTGGTTTCCCAGATTTTGTACATTTCCTTCCATTTTAAGGGTTGTGAAATGCTTCTTCTATGACTTATCTACTGGCAATAAGACTTTAAATTAAATATACTGGCAATTTTTATCCCTGTGCTTTTGTCCCCCCCCCCCCAGCAACTGGAATGCCACTCTTGACAATGTCTCTGAAATTGTATATAACCCACAGGATGAAAGAGGTTGCCAATTTTTGTTGAAAAACATAATTCCCCCAAATTCCCACATACCAGTATATGTGCTAGAAAAAGTAAATGTTGTTCTTCTGAGCTCCCCAACATCTTCTGCTGTCAGCTATGTTAACAACTACTGTGTAGAAAGTAAAATAGGAAAACCACTTGGGAGAGGATGTTTACATGAATTGTTAAGAGTGCTGTCATGTCAAAGACGCTGTGCCTGTAGGGTAGTTTGTGGTCAAATAGATGACTGGTAAGGATGCTTCATGTGACAGGTAAGCTGAACTCATAGCTGTTGTATGCCAACTTTCCCGGCATCTAGCAATTTATCTGCTCAGTCTAACAGCAGAGCTACTCTGTTTGTGAAGCCAACATATGAGCAACTTGCCTTTCTTTTCATATCCATTAAAGCACCTTTCTCAAATTATATTGGACAGATTCAAAATTTGATGTGAAACCTGGTTCTTAAGTGAAACAAAAAAAGGCTTCCTTCG
>NC_056525.1:194347048-194425905 GCF_019175285.1 Sceloporus undulatus | reverse complement strand
TGTCAGTGTGATCCTTTGTATTTTCTCCAGTTATGCAAGCTAAATGCAAAGGATAGAAAATTAAAGACATGTTAATTTAATTTAACTTAATTTGCTTTTATTCCCATTTCCTGATAATTACAATTTTTGAAGTGTGAAAATATTACATTCCTGTCAAGTGCAGCATTTTGCTATTCACAGATGTAGGTCATAATGTATTCAATGGTAGAAGTGTATAGGATTGTAGCTGCAGGTGCTGAAGGGGAAATTAGCATGGCTTCATATGGGCAAACCCTGGAAAAATGTATGTATCCCTTTTAAATTAGGGTACATCTACACTGTAGAAATAATACAGTTTGACATCACATTAACTGACATAGCTCTGTCTACAGAATCCTGGAATCTGTAGTTTTGTGAGGCACCAGTACTTTTTGGCAGAGAAGGCTAAATGCCTTGTAAAAGTACAAATTACAGGATTCCATAGCATGGAGCTAAAACACTTAGAATGGTGTCAAACTGCATGATTTCTACAGTGCAGATGCACCCTTGTTCTCAGGAAATTTCCTTCATATGAACAAGTGTGTAATCTATGATGCCAAGGGACTGGGGAATGGGTTCCTTAGCCTGGACTGGAGAATGGTTGTTTACTTTAAAGGAGGATGTACATGGCTGATGCCCAGCCTATAGTCAAAACCTGTATTGAATTTTGTTAGCCTTGATGAAATTTTACCAGCACATGTGCTTTGCAGTAGTGATCTGACCACTTTGGCAAACTATAGCCCAGTACAGGCGGCCAGAAAATGGCGATCTGGGACGAATTTTAGGGCTCGGGAGTGCGGAGTGACTGCATGCTCTCGAGCCCAACCGTGTGCCAGTGGTGCCATCATGGCTTGGCATGGTCCACATGGGGCTTCCATGATGATGCAAGTGCAGCCCAGCATCTGAACATCGCTGCGTGTGCATCATCGCTACACACGAGTGCTCCATTGATGTACTCATGGCACCTGCCATGCAGACTAAAAAGAACCCACTGAGAGTGGGTTCTTTTTAGTGCTGATGGAGGCCGTGGTGTTTGGTTGGTGCAGCCTCCATCAAGAGTAAAAACGGGTGGCTCCAGCCTGCCCTTTTTGGGTGGTCTGTCGAGCTCCTATATTAGACTGTATGAGCTCATGGTTTGGGGCTTCCATTCTTCTCTAAATATGGAAGAATCCTTGATTCATTTGCATGGCCTACTACTCTTTCTTACTGTGGCTGGGAGGAACAATTCCACAATAGTCCTCTTCCCAAGAGCAGTCTGTTGCCGGCCAGATGGATTTTAGTTGGCAACTCCTCAGCCTGTAGATATATCATTAAAATATTTATATATAATTAAGTAATAACATATAACCTGCTAAGAGCCAGTGTGCTGCAGTGGTTTGAGTGTTGGACTATAACTCTGGAGACTAGGGTTGATTCCCAGCTCAGCCATGAAATTCACTGGATGACCTTAAACAAGTCACATGCTCTCAGCCTCAAGGCAAGGCAGTGGCAAACCTCTGAACAAATTTTGCCAAGAAAATCCGATTATAGGTTAGGGTTGCAATAATTACGGAAATTACTTGAAGGCACACAACAACAAGAACAAACCTTGTAAGGCCTATAGATTGCAGAATATACAGTCTAAGATTCATGACAGTGTCTGCCCATTTTTTTTCTTCTAATAAAAGAAGAGAAAAAGCTTCTTTAGTTTTTGAGTTTGGAAAGACTGCCAGATATTCCTTTAATTTAGAATATGTAAAGAAAACCCCCAAAGAATGATCTCAGGTTACCTTGTGAATTAGTATAGTCTCATAGAAGATACTTGACAACAGGTAAAAATTTTTGAAAATGAGGTATGCACTGGATTTGAGTGCACAAAAAAGGAAAGGATCTGTGCCTCTAAATGAATAACTGAGGCACTGAGCTGACATCAGGATACAATAAAAGAGCTAAGGTAGACCCATATAATGAGACTTTTAGGCAGATCTCCAATGCGAGAGGAGAAAGCTGCATCTTGCATTCATGAGAAAAGTTCCTGACAAGCCCTGACTTGCTGCCCTAAAATGCTGATGCAGGTAAGGCTAGGAGATATATGCTTACATGTGATTAATGCAGTTAAGGTTTTATTAAGGTTGTTTAAGGTTTAACTCTTGAATGCTTGCATTGTATATATGTATATATCAATGAATACATATAACAAATGGGCTGTCTGGTTTAACCGCTGTTATAAGCTGGGAACATGGTGATTACAGGTTGATAAAGCTGACCCCAAAGAGGGTGCAGAATTATCTGACAAGTAGCAAGGACCCTCAATCCCCCAGTCTAAGATACAGGGGGTGGGTAACCATGCCTGCTTAGCCTACTTTCAAGATGTTTGTGTGTTTGCTGAAAGGAAACTTTCCTGTAAATATGTACATTCTCATCCTACAAGTAGTAGTATGTTTCATTTTAGCAACTCTTCATATTACACCATATTACACTAGCAGGAAGCCGTTTTAAATTATTTGAGGTGATTTGTCTGTGCCTGCATGTGAGGTATTCATGTGATGAGGCTCACCACATGGAGACATTTTTTTTTCATCATCAGGCAGATTTAGAAAAAGAACTTTTGTGCTGACATGGGGAAAACCCCTCCAATTGTGGAGTGAGCGGCTTCAAGTCCAGGTTTGATTTGCAACAGTTGCTGTGTGTCCAAAGTCAAAATGGCTTCTATATGTATATGTACTGTATGTCCTTCTATTGAGGGTTTGGACAGAATAATGATTTCTTATATTGGCTCCTTCCACGAATTGCTACAGTTTCTAAGTTGATACCCTGTCTCTGAGCCCAAATTCTGTATTTTCTTCTGTGAAATTGATAATAAATAATAGGGATTTCACATAAATGTTGATTTTCCATATTATGAACATTCACATTCTTTGGTTTTAGCTGTAGCATGAATAAACTCAACCTCATAATTTCTATGAAAGTACTTGCCTTGGATTCAAATCGGTTTTTCCACAAATGGAAGCCCTTCTGCTACTGAGCAGGGGCATTGCACAGTTTGTCTGATAAAGTGGTCCTGGCCCACCAGCATGGCCTATAGACCACTTTGCCTTCTACAAATGGATAGCATTTCTGCTTGTGGAAAGATACAGTGAGGGCCTATATGAATGAAAGTTGGAATTTGATTTGGGCTATTTCTTCCTTGCCAGTGAAGTCTCCATGATGTAGCATCTCTTCAGTACTCCAGAACAGGTTTTTCTGTTCAAGGGTCTTGCAAGGGGAAGGCAGAGTCAACAACAAAGAAAAATCACTCCTTCATACCTTTCACCATTTCACAGATGAAAACTAGGACATGTGTGGCCAAGCAACACCAGAGTGTGGTCAAGATGGCACAAGTTATTAATGAGGAAGAACTCACACATTTGGGGAAGCTGCTGCAGTTTGCTTTTGCTTGAGGTTACTGGGAAGAGCAAGATTCTGCCCCCCCTCCTGCCCCCCCCCCATTGAATTAATAAAATGCAAACTGCTGCTACACTTGGAACACAGCAGCAAATAAAGTAAGAAGAGAATAAAGATGGAAAATGAGAGGTGGAGAGAGAAACTGGGACGCTTTAAAAGCAGCTGGAAAAGTGGGATGGCAGAGCATTAATTGGGACTGTCCCTGCCAAATCAGGACAGTTGGAAGGTATACTCTTTTCTTCCCAACATGAGAGTTCAATGAAGGCAAATTTTTGAGTTGCTACTTTTATATATTTCATTTTATACCCTGAACTGAGTTCTGTTCAGGGTATAAGATGAATAGTTCAGCAATAGTGGAAATTTAATAATAGTAAAAGAAAAAGAAAAACATTTGTGCTCTGAATCACAATGTTGTTTAAAACATCTTCTGTATTGAGCAGTAGATACATTTTTGCATATCGTAAAGGGGTGAAAAAGAAAGAGATCTGTGCATAATAAAGATAAAGTATCATACTAGTAATCAGTAAAAACAAAGTAAACAATACTTGGATAGAGTACTGTTTTATAACAAGCTGTGAGTTGGGGTCATCAACATGACTAACAGACTGGAACTAACCTCCCACAATGGCCTTTCCCTTGCTCATGGTTGTTACTCCCTAGTCGGTTAAATTTTCAGGGAAAATGTATCCTATACCTGAGCCAACCCATGATAATCAGTCGGGAGCTCATTAGCTTGCCACTTACTAGCAAAAATCTGCCTTCACTGCTGCTAATAAATATATAACAAGAGCTGAATACCTGTGGTGAGAAAACATTTTCAAAAGTATGCAATAAGATCTCCTTCAGAACTTCTGGGATAAAAATACATACACTGTCATTAAGTTTAGTCAAAACAATTTTTCAGAAAGCATCTACTCTCTTGCATGTGTACTATATATATATATATATATATATATATATATATATATATATTAAAGTATCCCTTTGGCTAAGATCCTTTTGAACTTCTATCTCAGCCTTCTGATCAAGCTGCAAAATAGGATCACCTGCTACCATTTTTAAATGCCAGCTGTCTAAAGTTAGGTAATGGAATCAAAGGGACAGTACAGATGGGTGAGAAAACGCTGCCCCTTTTTGCTGCGTAGTATTGCCACGGCAAAATAGGAGCTGCCTAGAGCGGCTCCTTTTTGCGATGTCGTAAGAGCTGTGTCACAGCCCTTATGATGCCGCTTCCTGTAATAGATGTGTGGGCGCTAAGACACCCACACATCATCAACACGCCCCCCGTGTGGGTAGTGCCACACAATAGTGGCGTCGCCTGCACGTAGTAGGGCTCGGGAGCGTGCAGTTGGTGCGCGCTTCCGAGCCCCACTATTGCCACCTGGACACCACTTCTTGGCGGTGTGTACCGGGCCAAAGTTTAACCATCCAAAAGAATCTCCAAAACTCTAAGCATAATTTCCATCTGAATATAATTTCTCCAGTGCTATAAACAAACAGTGGCATCTTGCACTAAAGGATGGATTAAGATGTATAAATTGAAACCAAATCTTTGCCTGTACATCAAAATGTAATTAAATGAGAGAGAATTTTGAAAATTGAATTTTGAAAATTGAAATGACACTGGGGTCATTGTTCTAGCACCGAAGTACAAAATGAAACAAAAGCCACAATAAAAACTGCAGCCCTTGAAAGCTTATAAAAGTCTTTAGAATTTATTAGTCTTTAAAATGCTAATGCTAAACAGGACTGTCCTTTCTGCATTCTGTCTTTGGTTTGCAGGTCTATAGATTTACTTTTCTTAAAATGAAAGCTTAGAATCTGTGCCCACTAATGGTCCAGACAGGTACCAGGTAAAATACTGAGAATCTGGATAACATCTGATTAAACTAGGAATTTAGCAACTCTATTTAAATTGTGTGTGGGAAATTATGTTAACAGGTGAGCAGTGAGGCGCAGAACTGGAAACAATGTTTTTCAAGTTTCAATAGAGCAGATTCAGATAAAGAGCTGTTTGTCCAGTTTTAATAATGCTTCAAAGTTAGGGCCTATTGATGAGGCTGCCTAAAAGATGTAGACTTTGTTTCCTGGTTATTTTTAGTGCATGCTGGATCTATGCTGGTTTTCTTTACATCTTGAAGAATAAATGGAACCATTTAACAGAATTATAATAGAGTGTAAAGCACTCTCTCTCAGTCTCACTCTCATTGTCATTTTCTTATTGTGATGTTAGAGTGGAGATCACTACTGGGGGCCTCATGAGCATGTTGCTTGGTCTCCTAGATGCTATAATAGAAGCAAAGAGATAAGTGGAGGCAGTGTGGCTGTAATTATGGGGTTTGATAGTAATACCGTCTAGGATGAAAGACTCTGTAACCTTCTGGCAAGTGGTTTCCATGGCCTGGCCAAAAACCTGTTTACCTGGATTGACCAAACGGCACATATTCCCGAGGATTGGGGGGTTAGCTATTATTATACCAATTTTCAAAAAGGAGAAGAATCAGACCCAGCTAATTGCAGACCCATCAGCCTCTTGAGTATAATCAACAAATTATATGCTCTACATCTCCAGGAAAAACTCCTTGACTGGCTAGATCAAGAAAACTTTCTTGCTGATGAGCAAGCCGGATTTAGAAGAGGTTGAAGTACAGTTGAATAAGGACTTATTCTCCAACATCTGTCTGAAAAATATGCACCAGTCAGTGAAGGTCTCTATGCTGCATTCATTGATTTTAAGCAAGCTTTTGACTCTATTTCCAGGGACAAGCTTTGGAAAAAAAATTAGTCCTCTAACATTGACAAGAGATTGGGGCTACTTATTAAGAAACTTTATGAAAACACTTCTTTGAAAATCAAATGTAGTCATACTGGTCATCTAACAAGAGAAATACCTACCTGTGTTGGTGTAAGACAGGGCTGTATTTTAGCCCCTACCTTATTCAACTTCTATATTAACTCCTTAATTCGGCATCTGGAATCAACAAACTCTCTCTCTCTCTCTCTCTCTCTCTCACACACACACACACACACGTGCACACACACGTGCACACACACCAGTTAGCAGACAGTCCAATATCTGTGCTTTTATACACAGATGTCGCAGTGCTCTTATCTCAATGAAGAATAGACCTGAGACGTCTTTTAAGCATTCTAGCTTGTTATTGTAAAGAGGACCTGCTGACAATAAACTATAATAAAACAACGATTCTGATATTTAATAAGAAAAAGACCAAGCACAAATGGCAGATAGATGGTCAAGCAATAGAACAGGTAAATTCATATAAATATATAGGTTTAATTTTCCAGTCAACAGGCTCTTGGAAACTGTAAATGAAGCACGCCATTGCAAACATTCGAAGAAGTACTAAAGCACTCCTTTCTTTTTTTTATACCAAAGAAGGACAATACATCCTTGCAGCAACTCAAGTTTTCATCAGTAGAGTAACATGCTAGATGCTGTATGGTTGCCAGATTTATGCAAATGAGGACTACATGCCTTTTGAAGTTGTATTAACTAAATTCCAAGAGTAATTACAGAAATTCAAACCTGTTTTCCAAATATAATAGTTTGCCTAGAGACTGGACAAATTTCTATGGAGGCACAAATACTGTTACTGACAGTGAATCTTTGGTTAAAATTTACTTTCTTGCCTGTGGGTCTTGCACGATTAACTCTGAAAGATACCTTCCAATTGAAATGGAAAAAGACATTGACCACAGAATTACAAAATCTGGGTATCCTGGCAGATACTCTTTGATCTATGTGGCACTCAAAAGCCAAAACAACCATATTTCAGCGCATAAAAGATCTAGAACTCCAAAACACCCCAGTCAGTCTGCATGTTATTTCAACTATTGGGATTGTGCTGGTTCGTTCGCTATGGCAAATTACATGACGAACCTAAAAATTCCCAAACACAGGAAAGCTTTCATGCTAACTGGACTAAATACATTACCTTCAGTACTACTCAAGGGCAGATACAGTAAGACTCCTGTTCTTAAGTGAATATGCCCTTTTAACACAAGAAATATTGAAATGGTCAATCATGTCCTATTTCACTGTCCTTTTTATAGTGCTCGCAAAGATCTGATCACCCCAATCCTTTTAAATAAATCAGGAATATCTGAAACTTGTTATTTAAAATACCTCCTGTCTGATTGGAACTCCCAAATAACCTGTAAAGTGGCATAATTCTGTACATCTTCAATTACTTGCAGAAAAAACAAAATTAATTTCAAGTTAGCAGAGCACATTGTGTCCGAGTCACTTCAATCCATCTGACAGTAATTGTTCCTTATTTTTAGATAAATTCATTTTATTTGCTGTGGAACTGTACTATTCTATCTTCTCAGTGGGCAGATTTTATCTTCCTGCTATTTAAAAGCAAAACAATTAGTTGTGTATACTAGTCCACTTATGCATTATTATATTACATTCTTTTTAATGTAACATTAATGTATTATTATTAATGCATTATTTTTACCTTACTGTTCTTTAATGTATTGTTTTTATGCTGGTCTTTGACCATAATAAAGTATCATTCATACCATCTAGGGGGAATCTCTGTTCCTGCAGCTCGAGAGGATAGGATCCGGAGCAATGGATTCAAATGACAGGAAAGAGATTCCACCTCAACATTAGGAAGAACTTCCTGTCCATAAGAGCTGTTTGACAATGGAACACGCTCCCTCAGAGTGTGGTGGAATTTTATTCTTTGAAGGTTTTTAAACAGAGGCTGGCTGGCTATCGGCATGGCAGGGGGTTGAATTTGTTGAGCCTTGAGGTCCTTGCGAAATACCTTCTACGTTTGTCTATGTTATGATGGGCATCCTACCTCTGGGCCTGGAGGGCCACACCACCTCATGTTCTGTGGTGCTCCAGAAACTTGCAGCACACTGCTATGACCACCATTTTGAACAATCCGAAGTGATTTTGTGTCACTCACAGCTGCTTTTTTGGTGCCTGATTTTTAAGAAGTGCCTAGAGGCTTTTTACACAATGAGATGGGGAAGAGAAGGGAGTAGGCAGCTTTAGGGCCACATGTGGAGCCATGAGTAGCTCAATATTTAGCCTTTCTATTGGACTCAGAAAAGCCTTGCTTTAGAAATGTGTTAGTGGTGTTTAGACTAGAAATCACATGAACCATAAGGTGTGAAAATCTTAGAAACCAATTGAAGGGAGAAAATAATACTGGGTGATGTTGTTTATACTACTGATGACTTAGACAAGGGTGGCGATTATGTGGTTGACCTTAGTAAAGAAATGGAAAGCAGGGTGAATTCAGGAAAGCATCATGTTTTTGTAAAGGCAAAGCGCAAGCTACCCTTTCAGTCACCCACATCCACAACATTTCAGACTCCTGCAAGGGAGTTTCTGTGTATGCAGGGACTGGTGAGATGCAGATACGATCTTGCTTCCTCATCAATCTTCCTACACCACTCTCTTCTTGGTGACTAACACTACAAGCAAATCTCACCAAGCACATCCTTGCACTTGCCCACATACACTCCTGTATGGGTGGAGTGTAGAGAAGTGCCACTTTGACTTTTCTTGTTACATATCCATAGCATAGGCCAAGCAGAAGTGATCCTGGGATTATTAAACTGATTGAAATAAAGCAGGTTATAGCTGGACAGTACTAAAGGAACTCTGCAGTTCTGCTGGCTGTTTCTATAATGAGCTAATATGTTAGGTTATAGAGAGAGCATAGTTAGCCATGGATTGCAATATTCACAAAAGAACCTCTTGTATATTTGAATCATACTCAGAGAATCGAATGCAAATGTTATGCCATGTAGACAAATTTAATGTGGGCATCTAAAATGTAAAATCAAGTTCCAGTGAATTAGACAAGCTGTGCAGCAATTCAGAGACTTAGGTCTATTGTTTCCCAGTGCAAGATCGCCATCTCTTTTGAGTGGATTGAGAATCCAACAGAAATATCTGATTAAAATAAATGAAGCATTCCCAAAAAATCCAGACTGCTAATGAATATGCAAAAATGCTCCATTAATTTCAATGCAGCCAAATTCTGAATATGTTAATGTGCTGATAAAAGCATTTATAAGGGGTATTTTCAGTCTTAATTTTAAAGATTCACTGGCTCAAGATGGCTGGCAGCAGTATAGCAATATCCAGTGTAATTGTTCCTTACTGCAAATAGAGTGTGGAGCTGTGTCAGAGGCAGGATAGATGGATAAGTAGTTCCTGTCTTCTTTCTGTCTGGTTGCAGCATGAGTCAAGATGGCAGTAGTTTGCTGAGAAATAGGCCTGTCCTACCTGGAGCAGAGTCCAACTATGAAGAATGGATGCTTGGGTGGTATCTATCCTCCTGCTGCTCACAGCAGGTTCAACAATGATGCCTCAGATTGTGATCATCTTTTAGTGAATGCTAATGTTTTCTACTCTAAGGAATTTCCAAGTAGAATTTTGTGTGTCACTTCAGTGGCATGGCAGAAAGCATTCCCAGATGTTCAGGATTTCATGTCCTGTCACCTGAGGTGGGAGGACAATCCCCCCACCTCCTCTTGCTGCTGCCATCATGACTCCACTACCATTTCTCTCCCTTGCCAGCTAGAAAGTACTTTCTGGAAAGTCACAATGGAGAGAGGAAGGGAAGCAGCAGCTTAGCTCTCCTTAGGGAGAAAGACTGGGCAGATGATTATTCTGGAGAGTTCATGCCTCCCAGTCTATTGCTCTTAAAAGGATTTTATCAAGGTATGATGACTTCAGAGATCCCTGTTGGGATACTCCTATGCTGAAACCTTTGTCACAGCAGAATTCAGAGGCATAGCCGTGTATGTCTGGAATCTCAGTATGCAAAGGAGTCTTGTAGCACCTTTAAGACTAACTGTGTGAAATAAGTTGTAGCATAAGCTTTTGTAGACTTGGTCTATTTCCTCAGATACCTGGGGTGAACTGGTGTCCAAGAAGGATCTTTATAATCAGACTGTGTCAATTTCCATAGAAATGTAAAACTTGTGGGTATGATGATGATGGGACACGTTTAGTTTAGCTTATGTCGCAGCTTCTTTCATCCAGTTAGTCCAAAGGTGCTACTAGATCCTTTTGCAAAAACAGGAGATCAGGACTAGTAGACTTCTCTGGAGCAACCAACAAGATGAATCACTGAGGTGGAAATGGGAACTGATCAGGTTGGTATGGACAAATGGGCATCTTTCTCCAGCCTATTACTTGAGGATTATTCCTGCCTCCTTGAAGGGCCTGCTATGAGTGTCTCCTCCAACACTTCACATATGAAAAGGGCAACATGTAATCACATCCTTATTCTCAATCCTGGGAAACCTGAAAATGTTATCTATTTAGATTAAAACTTTGCCCCTCTTCTTCCTTCTCCTCCACACGGCTCTCTTCTTGGGAGAAAGCAAGATGTCGAAGGAGTCAGAGGTCCAACTGTTCACCCTTCCTCCTCCTCCTCCTTTGCTTGGCCCTCTCTTCAGAAGAAAGCTGGGTGACAAAGGAGCCTTGAAGGGTGAGCTGCTCCTCCTCTGCCCATCTCTCTCTTTGGGAGAAAGCCTTGAGGGACAAGCACTGCTGCCTGGCTCTTTCCTCAAGAGAAGGCTGGGCAGTGAAGGAGCCTTGCAGGGCATGTTTTAACCTTTTCTCCTTCTTTGCTGCTTGGCCCTCTACTTGGAAGAAAGCTGGGCAGTGGGGGAACCTTGATGGGGCAAGTGTTTGCCCTTCTTCCTGCTCCATGCCCAGCCCTTTCTTTGGGAGAAAGCTGGGTGGCAGAGGAGCCTTGGGGGATGCGTGTTCACCTTTCTTCCTCCTCTTCCACCCAGCCCTCTCCTGAGGAGAAAGCCAGGAGGTGAAGGAGCCTTGAGGCAACCACTTTTTCTTTCTTCCTTTCTTTAGTATTACCATATTGACCTGTGTATATGTTGACCCAGGCTTTGGGGTCAATTTGTGGCATAAATTTTTCAATTTATACACGAGTATACAGTACAGTCCGTCCTTGCCTTATGCGGGGGATCCGTTCCGGATCCCGCCGCGTAAGGCGAATTCCACCTATGCTCGAGCCCCATTGGAAACAATGGGGCTCGTGCGCGGTGGTGCGGTGGTGCGGGAGCGCGCGGGGCACAACGGGCGCACGCACCCATTCAATTGAATGGGACGCGCCGCCCCTTCCACCCCGCGTGCGCCCCGCGGCTTGAGTGCGTATGCTCAAGACCGCGCATGGCGCGCCCACGTATGGCACGGGCGCGCTGTATATGGTAATCTGTGGTGTAAGCTGCCTTGGGTTCTGAGTCAGGAGATAGGTGGGATACAAAATAAATAAATAAATGGGTCATATCAACAGCTCAAATCTACCCCTGAGCATAAGTGGTGGTACTTTAGTGTTCATATATATTTAAAAGGATTCATCAGCCCATTCACTTGTTGAGAACTATAGCTTCCAGAGACCTTAGAAAGTGAGTTTCACCCTGAGGAATGACACTACAATGTATGATCTGCTCAGCAAAGTAGAGAGGGGGAGTGTGCCCCTGTTGATTCTTCTGGATTTCTCAGAGGCTTTCAATACCATTGACCATGGCATCCATCTGGGATGCCTCTCTGTGATGGGACCTAGCACTGTTATGTAGTGGGTCCAGTCCTTCCTGGAGGGGCAAATTCCGAAGATGGTGTGGGGGGGGGGGACTCCTGTTTTCTTTCCTCATTCTTTTTGCCATATACAGTAGAGTCTCATTAATCCGACCTTCGTTGATCTGACGTTCCGGTTTATCCGACGTTGGACTGGTCGGTAGGCGTGGCTTTGAGCCCTGACCACGCCCCCAGCACCAGGCCCCAAGCGAGGCAGCAGGCGCGGAGCACCAGGCCGCAGGTGCAGAGCACCAGGCAGCAGCGGCCCCGAGCGCCACTCCCACCAGGCCACAGGCGCAGAGGCAGCAGCGGTCCCGAGCGCTGCCCCCACCAGGCCACAGATACGGAGGTGGCAGCGCCCCTGAGCGCCACCCCCACCACCACGAGGCCGCAAGCGGTAAGCAGCCCCACCGCCACTAGGCCCAGAGCAACACTAGGCCATGATCCTATGACCCTCCAGATTATCCGACTTTTTCAACTATCCGACCTATGGGACCGCCAGTTTACATCGGATAATCGAGACTCTACTGTACATGAAACTGGGAGAGGCCACCTGGGGTTTTGGAATACATTATAGTGTCATCAATTTGCTGATGAGACCCAACCATATTTCTCCTACCCATCTGATTCCAAGAAACCTGTCTTGTTACTGAACCAAGGTCTTTTCTCTGGACTGGATGAGGGCAAACAAACTGAATCACAATCCAGAAATGACTAGAGTTGCTCTTGGTCAGTTGAAAGGCAGCTAAGAGAATAGATGTTCAGCCTGTGCTGGATGGGTCACGCTCCCACTAAAATCTCAGGCCTGCAGATTGGTTGTACTCATGGACTTCTGGAAGCCTATGTATCAGTGATAGTTTGCATAGTTAAGATGAGTAAGCTAGCTGCACTTTTCCCTCAAGAAGCCAGATTTGACTATGGTAATACATGGTTTGATTACATCCTGTACATGAGGTTGCCTTTTGAAACAGAAATTTCAGCAAGTCCAAAATTCTATGTGCCAAACATGACTGGGACCAGTTACAGGGAGCATATAGCTGTCACTGGCTACTACTTGGTTTCTGATCATGACCTATAAAGCCCAATATGTCTTAGCTCCAAGCTATTTGAAAGGCCGTATCTTCCCATATGAATTTGCCAGTGTCTTAAGATCTACAGGGAAAATCTTTCTCTGTGTTCTGCTGCCATCACAGCCTTGTTTGGTAAGAACACATGAGAGAGACTTCTCAGTGGCTGCTCCCACCCTGTGGAATTCCCTACCATGCACCCCATCATTGCTCTGCTTTTGTCCAGAGACAAAGAGCTTTTTGTTCAAGTAGGCTTTTAATGAGCAACTGCTTGCAGGGAGCCTTTAATGGTTGTGTGTGTTTTATTTTAACTTCTGTATGCTTTTAAATGATTTCATGCTGTATATCATTATTGTTTAAATGTTATTTTACTTGAGTTTAAAATTTTATTGTTCTGTTTTTAGCTGATTTTTTTTGTGTGAGCTATCTTAAATCTCACTCTGAGAGAAAGGCAGCATAAAAATGAAATGAAATGAATAAGTAAACAAACAAACACTGGCCAATTATTCTCTCCAAATGATAACAAGATATTCTGGCAGGTAAAACTAGAACAAAAAAGGACAGTGATTTTTTTTTTTACAGGTCCAGATCAAGGAATGTCTCCAGTAAACAATGACACTAGGAGTACATGAGAAAAGGCTTTTTCAAAACATGCATTTGAATGCTTATTATTTTCTTGGTGAAAAACATTTTAGTTGTAATAAACAAAACCTATTTGAATGGTTGATTTTTAAATGTAATGCCCCTTAATTGATGAGCAGATAGATTAAATGGCTGTTTCTCAAAATTCTGTGTATCATTTGGTGCATGCTTTAATTGTCCTTCGAGGATTCATGGTATCATGTATCAACTTCAGAAATATAATGATCAGTTCTGTTAAATCATGTTCAATCAGCTTATATAATGATGGCTACGTTTTGTTACTCATTTTAGATTTCGGAGACCTATGCCTTTCTACCAAGAGAAGCGGTGACACGATTTCTAATGAGCTGTTCAGAGTGCCAGAAAAGAATGCATTTAAACCCAGATGGAGCAGATCATAAAGGTAACATTTGTGTCAAATAGTGGGTTGTAAAGTAATTTTATTCATAATATCCATTTATATTTTCCCGGTTTAAGTGAAAATTCATAAAAATGTTCACATATTAGAATGGCTCCACAAGTCATACAATCTAATTTACTGCCTTCAATTCACTTCTGATCTCAATTCAAGATGCTGGCAATGACATTTGGAGTTCTAAGTGTCTTGAGATCTCAGTACCCGAAGGAGAACCTCTCCTTATATACCTTGCCTGAGAACTGAGGTCTACAGTAGGGGACCTCGTGTGTCCCACCAACCAGGGCAATGAAAAATGGGAAGACATGGCAGAGGGCCTTCTCAGCTGTGGCTTAACAATTGTGAAATGCCTTTCCTTGGAGGTCTGACTGGTGCCAACATTGGTTTCTTTCTGATGACAAGTCAAAATTTCAAAGTGCAAATATACATGGCTTTAAATAGTTCCAGTATTTAAAATGGTTTAAATTGTTTTTTTAAAATATGCTTGTATTTTATTGTCTAAATTATTTATGGTTTTAATCTGGAATTTTTGTTTTGTTTATACTGTATATTTACCTGAGATCCTGCAACAAAGGCTGGGATAGAAGTGCTTTAATAGAATAAAAACAAAATAAAATCCATGCAAGGCAGAGTATAGTGGGTATTAGGGTTACCAGGATCATTCCACACCCTGATATTTCTTGGCCAAAACCACAGACCTAGGTGATGTCATTAAGCATTATGAATTATGTACCAACCACAGTTGCTGATAGCTTGCCCTTCAAACATACAACAAACAATTTGTTCATTTTCCTGTTTGAAGAGATCTTAACCAAAGAAGATGTTTCCAGATTTAGGTGAAGTGTGGGGATTATTCCTTCTCACTTAGGGAAATAAGGAACTTTTACTCTAGGATTTTTGTTGTACCTGGAAGGCAGAAGCTGAGCAGAACAAATTGTGAGTCCTGGTGCCACATGTACCGGGGTGTGTGTGTGTGTGTGTGTGTGTGTGAATGACACTAACTAAGTAACATCAGCTCCCTGGAAAGTCTTTGCAAACTTGTAGCAAGCTTTTGCTCCTCTTGCTGTACTGGAGATTTATACAGTGCCGTTTCCTCTTGCTCAGAGCTAAGCCCCTCAAAAGTGGAGAATGTGCACCTCAACTCCCACCTGGAGATGACCCATAAAAACTGGAGGCTTGGGGCTAGGCTCTGAGATCCGGTAACGCTAGTGGGTATCCAGCATTCTATTTAATATCAGGTTTTTCCTGAAAACATAATTTTCCCAAAAGGAAATTTTCATTCTCTCCTTTTGAATGCCCACTTAAAGAAGAGATACTATGTATATATTTGTTTGTGTGTCTATGCAAGCATGTTGTATCATTGTAGCATGGCAAAACAACTTTATGTAAAATGTCACATAGGTCGATCTAGTTTAAAGTGCACAAGAATCCTGTGGTGAGTGAAAGGCAAGCACATGTTTTTCATAGCCTGTGAGACCAAGAATGATACTTTCTCATCTGGCTGCATGTATGCTTGCAAGCACAAACCTTTTCATACTGCAGTTGCCAGCAGAATTCCAAGCAAAGTTAAATTTGAACTGAATTCAGAGGGGATCTTCTTCAGGTAAGACTTCAGAGTAATATTGAGAAAACCTGGGAAAATGCTGACAAATGAGAAGTTTTCTCAAAAGCATTTCTTTATCCCTCATGTACATCCAAAGCATCCCTTGCCCACATCAACACCCAACCAGTTTGGGTCCTTGCTAGACCTATTCTGTAACATAGTTATTTATTTTATTAAAATATTTATATCCCACTCCACATCCCAGGCAGCATATTTAGCATCACATACTGTAATTCTAGCAAAGATCTTGGGATATGATTTTGCTGAAGTCAATCTGTTTTCGGCTGGCTCCTGTATGAGAGACTTTCTGGGAACACTGTGTATGCTCTCATGAGTTCCAGGTGGAAAACAAACATTAAAAATAAATGAGAAAATCCACTAAAAGATTGTTTGTAGATTCCCCCCCCCCTTGTCCCGAGTGGCTCAGGTAATGTAGAGATGAGATAGGGCCTACTCTGTAGCTGCACCTCAATTGTGGAATTCCTCCCAAGGGAAGTCAGTCTGGCTTAAAGTTTATTGGGTTTTCACAGGGCAGTCAAGACTGTATTGCTTCAGGTGGTCTTTTATCCTATAATCCAGCATCAGGGTTGGCTCTTGGGTGTTTATTCTACAAGAATGTTAATTTTTAATGTTTTGAAGAACTTCTGTTTTTATAGAATATTTGTATCTCTTGAGCATCTCCTCTAAAGCCTTTGTTGGCTGAGAGGCAAAAAAGAAAGAAAACATATTTGTAATCTTTGCTTAATAAAACACTTTGACTTTCCTTTTCCCCACACACTGTGCACACCACATTCAGCAGGGTTCCCCAGTCCTCTCGGTAGAACTTTTGGGTGTTTTGAGAAGAGGTTACGTGAAGAGCAGGATGGGATGGGATGGGGGGGAAGTCTGTTTCTTACCAGCCTTGTTGTATGTACATAATTCTGGATTAAATTGTATCATTTTTGGAGCACAGCTAATATATTATTTTATATCTTACAGATAATGGAAAACCCCCAACTTTGGTGACCAGCATGATTGATTACAATATGCCAATCACAATGGCCTACATGAAGCACATGAAGCTGCAACTATTACATTCCCAACAAGATGAGGTGACTATCTTAAGACTCGTTCATTGTAATGTAGCAGCAGACTTTAGTACATGATGAATTTCTTTGGTCTAGTATCTTTTTTTTTAAGCCAGAAGTTCATTGGCACCAATGACACAAGAGATAACATTTTTAAAAAAAAATATAAACCACATCTCTTGTTGTTTATAGTTTATGACACTATCCAGGATATGTCATATGTGTGAGCTACACAAATAAAGCCACTATTTGGTGTGAAGAATGGGAAACATGGCAGAAGATATTATGAAAGAACAGTCTTCTAGATATTTTTTAGATTGCTTAAACTTTTCCCTCCATGTCAGTTTCCTGAGTCCCAACACTACTGTTAGTTCCATGGTGGTGAAACTGAAATATTGTCTCCCTGTGGGATTCACATCATATTTGGAGTCAGTAGTTTATATGAGATAAAAGCTCTGTGTGTGTGTCTCTGTGTGTATGTTGGATAAGCAGTCTTCATATAGCACCTCTGTAAAAGTCAAATTTGACCACACTACTGCTACATTAAAGGTTCGGATGGACAAATCTCTCTATTTCCAACTCTTTTACTTTCAAATTTATTCAGTCATAAAGTCCATCCCATCTGATTTCCACATAAATGTATTTTTTTTAAAAAAATCATTGAAATTTGCATGTAGTACCATATGCAGGATTTCGTAATACATATACAATTTAATGCAGCTTTCTATAATATATGCATTTTGACCCATATCTGTGAGGTGAGAGCTATATCATAAAATTAGGAAAGTGCACAAGAATAACTGTATTGATCCACACATTGGTTCAGAAACTGAAAATTAGGTTAAGTTTGCTTCTCCATCTTCAGAGTCAATTACAGATCTCTGGTGTGCAGTGTGTGTTTAGGCCCTTCAATAAGTGGGGGAAAGGAAATAAATAAATATAATATTGGAATTTCTTCCTTCAGTGGCCAGTATAAGTGGCCAGCCTTAACTAAGGAATTATGACATATTTAAAATATCAAAGTTATAGCCAAAGGTATAACCATGACTTTTTACATAGCCACTTTAATGTTGGTTACTTGAAGGCTGAAGAGGATATGAAAGAAGTGGAAGCAAGTAGGAGTTACATTTGGAAGTACCTTTAAGTTCAACAGAAATGTGTATAGAATTCAAAATAGAATCAGTATGTAGAGAGATCTTGCACCTTTGAGACTTACTGACAGAAAAAAGTTGGCAGCATGCTTCCTCAAATACGTTGAAGAAGTAGACTTAAGTCTACAAAAACCCATGCTGCCAACTTCTTTCTTTCAGTTAGTCTCAGAAATGTCTGAATGTCTTGGGCAAGTCACATTCTCTCAGCTGCAGAGGAGGGCAAAGGCAAACTGCCCCTGAACAAATCGTGCTAAGAAAACCCCATGTTAGATTTGCCTTAGGGTTGCCATTAACTGGGAATGACTTGAATACATACAACAATCTTAGAATTGGCATGCTCAAGCTTTAAAGTAAAACCATTCTACTCATATTATTAGTTGTCTACATATTAAAGAGGTGGCAAGAGGAGTGGGGGTGATCATTTAAAAGGGATTAAATTGGCTTCTTGTTCCAGCTAGCAATAGCACTTTGATATAATTTAAAAATGATCCCAGCCAAACAGAGCACTTCAACCCAGCTTCTCAAGTGAGTCACTACTTAAATTTACAGCAAAACCCTTGAGTCTGGGGTCATGCAAGTAAGATTTCAGAATATGCTTAAAACTAAGTATGCTTAATAGCTTTCTGAGTATAGGTTTTCTGAGTGGGATTAGCAGAATGAATATAAAGAACAGTCAATCTCATTTTCCTTAATTCTGATAACGTGATCTATATTTACCCCCGTTCTCTGTTTTGCTGTTATTGTTGTTGTTGTTGTTTTAAAAACCTGAACATTCAGTAGTATAGCACATGGGAGTGGGGGATACAGTCATATGAAATTTAGGCAGTGTCTCAAAGATCACGTAATGTACTTACAGCTATTACAATCATGTTATGCCATAAGAAGTTTTATTTTGGAATATATATTTTCAACGTGGTAGATAAAAAACAAAAGATAGTGGCTTGTTGAAATATTTAAACTGCAATTCCATATCCATTTATTGGGAATAAGCCCTTTTGAACTGAGTGGAACTTACTTCTGAGGAGACATTGTGGGATTACACAGGAAATGAGGGAAGCAGGTAAAACAGACTGGCTTCCTCCCATATACAGTTACCGTAGTTCTCCATATCCACAGATTATTTATCCATGGATTCAATCATTCATGGTTTGAAAATATTCCAAAAATATATAAATTCCAAAAACCAAACCTTGATTTTGCTATTTTATATAAGGATAAACATTTTGCTATGGCATTGTATATAAAAGGACTCGATTATCTATGGATTTTGGTATCCATGGTGGGGGCCCTGGAACCAAGTGGATATTAAATGCCTATTGTACCAAATTTTAAAGAAAAAGAAACTCTAATGGAGGGAAGCCTAAAAGAACCCCAGGACTGTGCATGGACAATAGCTTAATTGTGTGTGAGTGTGCGCGCGCGTGTATGCAAAACTGGGCCCTACAACAAAATGTTGCCATGTGGTGTCCCTGCTCATTCTTTCAATAAGACATGCCAGTGGTGTATCTAGTATATTTGCCACCCCGTGTGGATCATTTTTAATATCCCCTCTTCAACATTTTTTTCTGGGTCTGGTGAAGCTGCTGGCTGAACAAGAAAGGGAAGTGACTTGCTTTCCCACCTGGCAAGTAGAACTGGAAAGCAGCCTCTTTTTTTGGAGTTTGGAATTTTGGAGGAAAGTGTATGCTGATGATAGCCAGCTCTAGCACTCCTTTCCACCTAATTCTGAGGATGCTCTTTCTGTCCCAAACAAGTGTGTGGCTGCTGTAATGGACTGGATGAGAGCAAACAAACTGAAGCTTAATCCAGACAAGATAGAAGTGCTCCTGGTCAGACGAAAGACAGATCTGGGGATAGGGATTCAACCTGTGTTAGATGGGGTTACACTTCCCCTGAAAACTCAGGTTTGTAGTTTAGGGATACTTCTAGATTCAGCATTGAACCTAAAAGCCCAGGTATCAGTGGTGACCAGGAATGCTTTTGCACAGATAAAACTCGTGTGTCAACTGCACCTGTTCCTGGAGAAGTCAGATCTGGCCATGGTGGTACATGCCTTGGTTACATCCCATTGGGATTACTGTAATGCACTGTATGTGGGGCTGCCTTTGAATAGTGCTCTGAAACTTCAACTGGTCCAAAGAGTTGCAGCCAGACTGTTAACTGGAGGGAGCATACAACTCCTTGTTGCAACAGCTCCATTCTGAGCACAATTCAAAGTGCTGCTTTTGACATATAAAGCCCTATATGCCTTGGGTCCAGGCTTTTGAAGGACCATATCTCCCTCTCTGAGCCCCCCCTCCCAGATACTGAGATCATCCGGTGGCATGTGGTGTGTAAACACTGCACTGCTGCAGTGCCCAAAAATCCAGCCCACCTCTGAGTAGCTGGGCAGCGTGAAGCCAGGTTCCAGGCAGCTTCCATGTGTGCACCATCAAAATGCTGTGCTCTGAAGCCACCCAGACAGCAGTTGAAGGGTGGCTTGTTTCGCCCCTTATTCTACATTACTTCCCTCTTGCTGTTTCGTCTCCTTGCCTACCACTGTGTCAGCATCCTGCATTGGGTTGGCTTTGAGGTCCATCTTCATTAGGTTATTATTGTTGTTCTTAAGATATTTTGTACCTGTGCAAATCTGGGGATTCCCCCCCCCCCCCCGCCCCAGCTCACTAATAGCATCTTCTTATGCATGAGTAAAAGGATTGCCTGTTTAGAAGGTTTCTGGGCCCAAATCTAAGATCTAATTATTAAGAACCAACCAGTGTAGATCATAGCTTGTCATTCAAATACACACACACACACACACACACACACAATCATATTTTCTTGATTGGGCATTAAAAGAGAAATTGTTACTAAAGCAGCTGTTCCTACGCCAAGGTGAAGTGGGATTATTCCTTCTCACTTATTTAGGAAATGGGGTAAGGAACATTTAATCTAGTTCTAGCCAGAAGATGCATGTAAAGCAGAGCGCAAGGTGAGCCCTGGTACCACAATAACAGTGAGGGAAGGAGAAATATAACTTAAATACACAGAGCTCCTGGAGAGCCTTTGCAAGTTGCAGCAACAAATGAATTAATTAAATTGTAGCAAGTTTCTTCTCTATTAGCTGAACTGGAAATTTGCATGCAGTCCTTTCCTCTTTTGCTGAACCTCACAAAACTGAATTTACTAAGTTCCCACCCTTGTCTCCCATGTGGAGATGGCACACACAACACACACACACACACACACACACACACAACCCTAGAAACTCAGGGTCAGGTCCTGAGATCTGGCAATCCTAGAGATTAATATTGCAGTTAAAAGAGTTTGACTAATTACAAGATGAGTTCACATTTTGTAGAGGCTTTGCTCATAATCAACATGGAAGTTCTTAACTGGGGAAATATGCACTTAAACTCTCTACTTGATAATAACACTCCACTCCATTTTGATAATAACAGCATTATGTTTGGAAGAATCAGATTTTACTTGTGGAAGCAGAACTCCCTGGGAAACATTGATGTTTAGAAAGAGTACAGCATGCTTTACTGAGAATGAAAAGATACGTTTTCTCTAGTACAATCAGCCCAAAGCTCCCACCTGTCCTATTTCTATAATGGAAAGGTAGCTGAACTGTGGATATGTCAGCTATCCTGAACTATTTTATTTTGGATTTTTATCAGTAATTATCATGTTATCTCATTTATGGAAATTTTACTTGTATGTACTCAAAGTCTCATTTCCATAGAATCTGTGATCCTGGGTACATTTACACACATCGGTTAGATTTAAATGTATGTCACTGGGTACAATATCCAGTTATTTACTTTCATAAGATCTCTTAGTCAAATTACAAAGAATCAGAGCATTTGAGTTTGTCAGTCCCATGCTGAACAGCATCTAGTAATTGCTTGGTAAGCTCTAATCTGCCATGAATGCTATGCCTGGAAAATTATCTTGACATTTCTTAATATGCTTGTGAAATAGGATTTTATATTTTCAGGATGAAAGCTCCATAGAAAGTGATGAATTTGATCTGAGTGATTCCACCAGGATGTCTGCTGTAAACTCTGACCTCAGTTCAAATCTCGAAGAAAGAATTCAAAGTCCCCAGAATCTTCAGAGCCAGCAAGATGGTAAGCTTAGTGTTCAGCAAAGGAAGCTGTGTTTCCTTGATTGCCTCCTTTTTCTTTTACTAATTGTCAACAATTAATATAGTTGATATGCTATTTAATTGAACACAATAACTAAATAGGGTTAGATGACTGCCCCAGTTGTGGGCCTGTAAGAACAAAAATAAAAAAGGTGTTTAGAGAAGGAAGGGAAGGTATTTCAACTACTCTCCATACAGTAATTTGTTTCTCAACTGTGAACAGGTGGATTTACTAGATATGTAGACAATGCTATGTCTATTTGGCTGGCTTGCCCTGCTTTTGAGTTTTTTACTAGGGATATTAAAATATCCAGTGAATCTGTAATGCACTGTTTCAGGTAAGGATGGGTAAGGTCTGATGGTCCAGGTGCCTATTTTTGCATTCCCCTAAAACCCTGATAAGGTGCACTACCACTCTCAAGATTGTATGGGGAGGATTAAAACCAGGAGTGGCCATACATCCACTTCAGCTTTCCTTTCTGCCTCCCCCCCCCCTTTTTATTTTTATTTATTTATTTATTTATTTATTTGTGGGCCAGCTTGGTAACAAAACAAGTTTTTGGAGCAGCCTATGCCTTATTTTAAAGCAACATTAATTGGCAGAGGTTTTGCCTCAGTATTACATTTATATTTGGGCAGAGTGACACGAGGAGCCCTAAAGTGGCCTGGGACTCACAAAAACAGCCCAAGCAAATAGACTCTGTATTTATAAGGGAAAAGCAAATGTGCTTCACTTGAGGACCATGAAGAATGAGGACAAAATTGGCCACACAAAACATATTGTACATATATCTCTGGGCCGGAGTTTGCTGAAAGGTACTGATTTTCCCTCCAAGCAAATTATGCCAGGGATAATGATGGACATTTGACTAAAAAAACATAAACAGGGATGGCACAAGCAAGAATGATTTATACACTTTTAACTATATATTAGCAAAGATATTAGCCAGAAGAGTTTCAGTCTATATAACACCATTGTGCTTTTAATACAGTTTTGAAACTGGGATCTACAGCATACTGATAGTAGCTAACTTCGTTTGTCTTTTTCATTTATACTGGATGTTTTAGAGGAGTGGATTTGGCACATTCAAAGAAAATGGAAATAATGATGTTTGTAGGTACCATTGATCAGAAAGAAAAGTGTCTTGTTGCCCAATAATAGAAAGATCACTTACTTGATCTAAATCCCTGTCCACCTGACTTTTCTTGTTGTTGTGTTCCATCAAGTCATTTCCAACTTATGGCAACCATAAGGCAAGCCTATCACTGGGATTTCTTGGAAAGATTTATTCAGAGGCATTTATGCCAGTGTCTTCCCTTGAGGCTGAGAGGATGTGATTTGCCTAAGGTCCCCCGGTGCGTCTCCATGGCCAAGTGGGTATTTGAACTTTGGTCTCCAGAGTCTTAGAGCTTGTACACATCAGCCTGAAAGGCCGGCTGGGGGCCAGGCTCTGCCTCTAGGGCACCATGACACTGCACACCGCACTACACAGTGTGCGGCATCAAGGCACGCCTCACTGTATAGCCGTGGCGCCACGGCTATCACACCCTTTCCAGGGCACAAAAAGAAGGCACTTTTGGGGGCTCCTTTTTATGCCCTGGAAAGGCCAGATTGGGGCCATGGTGTGTGGTTGCCGTGCCCCTGATCTGGCTGAAGAATCTGGCTGTTTGCACAGCCCCATAGTCCCACATTCAAATCACTACATCATGTTGGCTCTGTCCACTTGTGTTTATTGGTAGATTTTTATTGATTATTACCTGTGTACACTTGATCTAGATGTCAGCTGTTGCCCGTCTTGGAGATAGGACAAAGCCTGCCAGCTAGATACCGTATATACTCGACTATAAGTCAACCTCATGTATAAGTCAAGGGCAAGTTTTGGGGCCAAAATTATGGATTTTGCTATGACTCATGGATAAATCGAGGGTAAAACTTAGGAGCATTTAGCAAAAGATCTAAAAGATGAAGCAAAGCAAAACAATGTCAAAGAACTAATAAAATTCCAGCAGACATAGCTCTTTGGGCTCACCCTTAAGGCTGGATGGATGAGAGAGTAGAGGGGCTCAGTGCTTACAAGACACATTATACACTTCCCTTTCACCAAGGGATGTTTACTTCTTTTTAATAAGAGTTCAGATATAGTACTTACATTGACCCCATAGATAAGTCGAGCCAGGTTTTTTGGGTCAATTTTTTAACCTAAATTTCTAGACTTATACATGAGTATATACAGTGAATGAGTAGAATGGAAATTCCACTTTTAAAGAGAGTATTACATTTTCAGAAAGCACTCTAGGAAGGCATTTCAAGAGGGTGGAGTTAAGAAACAGCAGGCCGAGTTAGAAGGAAGCTGGTGCAGGCATGGGGACCTCCCAGAGAAGCTTTGTAGAATCTCAGTGAGAAAGAGCAGCACAGGATGGAAACCAACACATCTTTAAGATATTTAACATCTTGGAACAAATATGTGGAAGGGGAGCACATTGGCCATGTATTTTGTTTCTGTTTCTGAACTTCGTGGGTTTAATTACAGGTGTCCTCTTATGTTTGTTATATATGTAGGCTTCATGCAAACATTCAGATGGCTATCTGAAGAATGGGAAAATAACAGCAATTTCCACTGACTCATTCTATGTATAGCCTTTATAATGTATGGACATGATGGTGGCGAACAGGAATAAGATTTACTGTGTGCATATACTGAAATAAAGCATTATACCTGCTTATCTAGTATATGAAGTTATAATTTGTTTCCTCTTGGTGGAATAGTAGTGCAATCTGGTAAGACCAGAGAACAAATAGGGTACAGTGGGAAATCTGTCAGCACTGGAATATCTCTTCTCATTGCCCAACACTGCTGGCGCCTGCCCCTGACATTTTGCAGTGGTCTAACTTTTAGTGTCTGCTGTTTTATGTCTGCCGGTGTGGATGACAGGCCTCCAATATGCCCATTCCTGGAATCTCATCCTCAGTCTTTGACTGCCCTCCTTGCGGCTTCCTGCCCTGCTGCCCTCAACTAATTCATTCTGATAGAATCCTCTGTCACTTACCCACAAGCAACATTCTGGCTTAGCAGCTGTGGCTCAGCTTCTGTTCTCCTTGCTGTTCCTGAGGTGTTTTTAGCTTATGATATTGGTATGTCAGAGCCACCAGTGCTGCCTTAAAGTAAATCTAAATGGAGAGTCTGTCAAAATGCCTGCTCTGAAAACATTAATCTTCTAAATTATTTTGCTTTTAAATTAAAGTTTGTTAAATCCACTGTATAAATATTTTGTTAATTTAGGCTGCGGACCTAGATGCATGTACTTGGGGGTAAGTCCTATTGAGCTCACTGAGACCCACCTCTAAGTACACATACATAAAATTCTGATTCTAACTGTCCTTTCTAAATACAATCTCTAGTAAAGACTAATTCCTGATGATACCTATATTTTATGAGTAGATTAAGATTAAGAGTAGGGATTTGGTTGTGTTTGCAAAATATTTTTTTTAAAAAAAAAATCCTGCACATCTCTTCCTAGGGATGCAGAGAGTTTGTTGATGATTCATTTAGTTCATGGCCTACTTCTTTCTGATTTCTTGTTAGGGAAGGTGCAGCTTATTGACTCCCCAAAATCTACAGAAGAAACTGCATTGACTTTTTAATTTAGAACAGACATCAGGTATATTCACACTGCAGAATTAAAGCAATTTGACACTACTTTCACTGACTTTATTCTACAGAATCCAGGTGTTTGTAGTATGGTGAGGTATTCAGCCTGATCTGTCAGAGAGCTCTTATCTCTCACCAAATTACAAATCCCAGGATTCTGTAGGATAGAGTCATGACAGTGCAAGTGGTGTCAAACTACTTTAACTCTGTACTGTGGATACAACCTTCTTTAGATTTGAGAAGAAAATTCAGGCAAATGTTCCCATTTGAATCTCAAAAAAAAAAAAAAGTCTCAGACTGAAAGGGGATCATATTGTCTCCTCTTCTGTTTAGAAGAAATCCTAATACTGTTCAAATCAATAGTTGCATGAATCCTGTGACACATTTTAATACTAAATAATAATAATAATAATAATAATAATAATAATAATAATAATTTATATTCCGCCTCGCTCTTCAGATTGAGGCAGGTTACAGTAAAAAGAAGTAAAAACACATAGCAGAACATAATCAAAATTACACAACCCAACCCTCCACCAACATCAAAAGAAAACAATCAAATTACAAGTTCAAGATTAAAATTAGTTATAAAACAATTAAAAGATGGGCAACTGGAGTAGAACAACTAGGGGTGGACAGGTTTATCTTTTAATGTGAGGTCAGTCTGGGAAGGCCTGCTGGAAGAGATCTATCTTGACAGCCTTTTTAAAGGCTTCAAGGGTGACCATAACAGTACAGGAATTAAGAATCATATAATGACCTACCCAAATAACACTTCTGTTGAGAGCAAAGCAACAGTTGCTCAGAATTTTAAAAGGCTGCAGTACTTATGCTACTACTTCACCTGAGAACCTGAATGAAAATCTGTGGACCAGACACAATATAGTGTATAAACTCCCTTGGCAGAGACGAGTTTGTAGATTAATGTGGAGAAACCCCCTACTTCTATTGTACAGCAGCAGCTCTGGGGATAAAAAGAAATTCTCTGCCTGCAAGATTGTCAGTCTGCCACCTTTTACAAGCACTGAATTCATTTGTCAATAAAGAGGGAAAAGCAATGGAACATTTATATCTACATGTTTTAGAATAAGCCTCAGGGCTGAGCTTGAAATTAATTGAACTGTTATCTTTTTTCATGGCAGAGCCACAAAAGTTTCTTCAGACTGGGAGTAAGTGATATCACTGTATTGAAGAAAATTAATGTCTTTGTTACCTGTGAAGAGTTTTAAGTGAAGCTGGCATATATCACTACTTCACTAACTTAAATTATATTCAGTTGCTTCAAAGAAAGGAGTAATGCCTATTGAGCTTTCTGAGGTGCAGTGTGCCTTTCACAAGTTAATATAAACTGCAAAAGAACATATTAAAATTGCAGCCAGTACAGTTGTAGCACAGTTGTTAGAATCACTTTAATGGCTCCCCCACCCCTGCTGCTGATATAAAATCCATTTGTAGGTTTATCTTGGTGATAGTGAAAATTATTGTTTGTTTGGAGATAGATGAAATATTTCTGATAAAACTTTAAGTCACATGCTTGTCTACAGCATTTTAACATGGTAACTAAACTGATACATGGTAACTAAAACTGTGGGTGGAGTTAGGGCACAGCATCCGCATACTGGACACTCTAACACCACCCTTAGGGTGCCATTTTGGCACATGCAAGTCTACATGGCACATGCCATGATGACGCCCCAAAGGGGTGTCATAAAGCTATGATCTGTAAATGTTCATGAGAAATACAATGGCTTGAACAATCGTCACTTTAGTGTTCCAAATTATATATTTACAGTTTCGGATCTTGCCCAGTTCTTTCATAGCTGTCCTTCATAATCCTAGTCTTCTTCTAATTTCTTGACTGCAGTCTCCATTTTGGTCAATATTTGATCCAAGGTATGAGAACCCTTTGACTATTTCTATTATCTTGTAATCTAGGGAGTTTATCACATGGGAGGAATTTCTCTTAATTCAGCGAATTTACGTGAATTCGAATTGCATTCGAACTGACTTCCCATTGCCCAAAAATAGCTTGCCATTGCCCGAAATTGCATGCGATCACCTCTCACGCAATAATGTGAAACCCCATGATTGTGTTCGGACTGACTTCCCAGTGCCCAAAGTTGCATGTGGTAGTCTATCACGCAATAACGTTAAACCCCATGATTGCATTCGGATTGCCATTGGATTATACTTCCAATTTCCCTTGTCTGTTAACGTTCTAGGATGAATTCTTACAGATCTTCTGTTGCCTTTATTTTTGTTTGCTTAATACTCAGCTGTAAGTCTACCTTGGTGCTTTCCTCTAAATTCTATTTCTTAAACGGTCAAGTGATGTTCTCAGCTACTCCAATGCAAGAAATTAGGGGAGGGGGCTAAAAGAAAAATTTGTTTAAGGGGCAGAATTCTTATTTTGGGGGGCATCACCTTCATTTGCCCTTCCTCATATATACATCCAGGGAAATCCTATGATACATCCTCCCTCCAGGCGTCTCTTCACTCCTAGACTGTGTTTGCACTGGCATTCCATCTTACATTTCTTAGTTTTTCACTTCTTTCTCATTCTTCCAGAATCGTCCCTCCCACTTCATTTTGTGCTGCTGTTATATGTTTTCAGGCATAATGTTTATAAGATCACTTTGGCTGTAATTCTGTACACACATATCTGCGATTGAGGCCTATTGAATTCATTACAATTTTTGAGTTTAATTAACTAGATGATGATGATGATGATGATGATGATGATGATGATGATTACCTGAAACTACACATTGAGATACCTGTTCATAAATAGATTTCTAAACATACATTGAAAGCATTAAAGAGATATTCTTAACTTTTTAATGAAACACTGAATTTCCTTGCACAAAAACAGAAGTAGATCTCTAAATGATACCAACATTGATCCAGAGCAAGTGACTTGAGCTCATTTTGGTATATCCTGGAACATATTGAGATTCTACTGCAACATCAGGAAGAACATCCTGACAGTAAGAGCTGTTCAACAGTGGAACACACTCCCTTGGAGTGTGGTAGAGTCTCCTTCTTTGGAGGTTTTTAAATAGAGGCTGGATGGCCGTCTGTCAGGGGTGCTTTGATTGTGATTTCCTTCATGACAGGGGGTTCAACTGGATGGCTCTTGGGGTCTTTTCCAACTCTTTGATCCTATGATTCTATATTGGAAAAATAATGGGTACAGATGGACCCTTAGGACCAAGCTACACATGAAGGGAAATATGTTTTTCCTGCAATAAACCCACCCCACATCTTCCAAAAAATGTGCTAAATGTAATGGCTAATTTTACTTTTAGAATGGGGATTTCATTCAGACTGCATCCTGTCTCTTATGGGAAGCAAATGCTCAGAATACAGAGTTTGAAAGATTTGCTCTGGTGCCACAACAAACTACAAATCCCAGGATTCCATAGTTTTGAGCCATGGCAGTTATTATTTCTCCAGTGCAGATGTAGTCCTGGCCACCCTAATAGAATTCTAGTAGCACGTGTGTGTGTGTGTGTGTGTGGGAATTCTAGTAGTACTTGTGTGGAGTGTTCTTCTTTGGAGGTCTTTAAATAGAGGCTGGATGGCCATCCATTGGGTATGCTTTGATTGAGAGTTCCTGCATGGCGGGGGGTTGGACTGGATAGCTCTTGTGGTCTCTTCCAACTCTATCTGGGAAGGAATTGTTTGGAGTGGAAAATACAGTAGAGGATGACATAATGAGTGCCAATGTTGGATTATGACTTGGGAGATCTGGATGTAAAGTCCTCTTTAATCAGGCAAATGACTGCCTTTGGAAAAGTCGCTTTCAGACTAACATACCTCACAGAATTATTGTGAGGAAAAAATGGGTAGAAGAGAACATTATAATACTGAGGAAGGGTGCAATACAACACAAGTACTGTAGTCTTTAAATGAACTACACAATGTATCAATGGTCAGATTTGCTGCTGATCCATTCAGCAAAAAAGATATTTTAGAAATAAAATATTGAATGGCAAAGTAAATAATCTTTTTTAAAAAGTAATTTCACATGCTCTTTGGTCCCTTTTCAAATTGCTCTTTATTTTTCCAATAGAAAAGTATGCTTGCTGATGTTTTCTTTTACTCTGTAAATTGCTTTCAGTAGTAGACATAAATATTATTAGACAAAAATTAATAATGTATTTAGTAGATGCAATGCAGAGTTCTGACTGGTCCAATGTGATCAAGGAACAATTATATTTTCCACACCACTATCCCAGCTGTACAACTGTCAGTTTCTATTACTCTTGCCTTGAACAACTGAATGTGTCTTGTAATGACAATAATTGCCTCAAAATTATTTGCCATGTTTGACTTGTTAGCAACAATCTACTAACAGTTGGTTATAATCAAGCTCTTCGTTATTATTGCATAATTACATAACTGAAAACTTTAAGCCAATAATAGCGCCAAAATGAAAATGATATTCCTTCCAATCTGTGTTGTCTCTGTCAGACAATACAGAAATAACTTCATGACACTTCAGTCCAATCATTTTTCTACTTTAAATGTGCTAAGCTGTGATTATATGAATTACTTTATCCCTTTGGCAAGAGCTAGTACAATATTTCTAGAACTCGGAAAACTTATTCAAAAGAAGGATTTTGTCTTCTGGTCTTTCATGAATTTCCTTCACTGAAAAAGCTATCAAGTTATATGATTTCCTTTTCTTTCCCCTTTTTGTTATTGCTCTAAGTGATTTTGGTTGTGTACATAGTATACACTAAAGTTAATTTGAAGTCTGCTGGACACCATAGAACTGGAGAAGGCCATATTTATGTCTTCCAGGTATCTTGTTTATTCCTGCAAAACTCTAGGTTTATTAGTGTGGGGCATTGATATGAGATACAGTGGACCCTTGTTATACGCTGGGGTTTGGTTCCAAGATCCCCCGTGGATAACAAAATCCGTGGATGTTCAAGTCCCATTAAATATAATGACATAGAAAAATGGTGTCCCTTATAAAAAATGGAAAATCAAGGTTTGATATTTGAAATTTATACTTTTTTGAACATTTTCAAACTGTGGATGCTTGATTCTGTGTATAAGAAATCTGTGTATAAGAAGGGCCGACTGTACTGTATAAAGGAATCTATGAACCTCAACTCCTGTTTGCAGGTACACTGTGCATGAGATCAGATCAGAATGTACGCCTTGGGCAGGCTTTTATTTACTCCTAATTTTACCGACTTTGTACAGCGCTGTGTATAATTACAGCGCTATAGAAATAAAGTTTAATAATAATAATAATCATAATAATAATCAGTTCCCAACTAGATATTTCCTGTGTGCTTCTCTAATCTATGTTTTTTACTCCAGACATTTTTACATATTTATTGTGATCTAGGGATATTTGGTTTTAGATAACATTTAATATTCAGGAATTTATTCCCCCACTTGCTTGTAAAGTATTCTGTACATACAAATAACAGAAGATTACAAACTCTGCAAAGAATCAAGAGAGAGACTTTTTACCTTTGGATAAAGTGAGCAGAATGATGGCTCTATCACCACTCCTAAGCTACCCAAACTGTCCTGTTGTAAATGTTCACTTCTCCCATATTGTTGGGAAATATCCTTGGCAGGAAAATTGTGTTTAGGAGTGGAAATGGCTCCTGTATTCCTGTGCAATGGTCTTGATTGAGATCAGATTCTTTTGAAAGAAAAAAAAAAAAGACAGGAAACAAGGCTTAGCTGCATGCTATATACTGAATATAGCATATGAATAAGAACTTATGAAAAAGGGTTTGAAATCATTACTACACAGTGTGGTGGTTCATGGACTGGTGCTGGTCCATAAGCTATTGGTTGCTGATCTATGATTAGTTTTTGGAAAAGAAAGATAGTGTAGCCAATACACTATCTGATATAGGTTACAATCCTTTTCACCTTCTCAGGAAAGAGAATTGCAAGGGCAAGAAGTTGCTTCATGTAGAAACACTCAGTCTTTAGCAACACAGCAGCCAGCAACTGACCAAGGGGTCATCTAGTGAAATCAGATGGCAACAAGACAAATAACAGAAATTAATTCATCAGATAATTTTATACAGAAGTGATGCAATACACATAATTAAACTATTCTAAATAAAAAGGTGAAAGTGAACTGGATAACAAGTCAAGAATTCCGTTTGAAATGTTTTATAATCAAACATACAAGATTTTACATAAGATATAAAACATGGATGTACAAACTGATGATAATCATTTTTTGTTTGGAGTAAATTATGAAATTCACTTCTACAAACCAATCTAGTTATATGTTGGAAACAATTAAATAATGCATCTTTAATTGTAATTTATATATCTTATTAAATAATTACAGGACAACTTCATAACTGAGCTGTTAAATACACTTTGCAGTGTTCAATTTGACCAAGATTTACACGTCTTGAATGTGGATTCTAGAATAGGAATACTGACTTAGTCTTATTTATCAGAACCATCAGAGTCAATGTTATAACAAATACTATTAGAAATGACAGGCTATTCTCTTTATTCATTTCTGTTTATCAGCCTATCTTGTGTCGTCTTTTTACCGTGAAGATGTAAAGTATATGACTAGTACTGACAGAATGCAGGTTCACCACTGATTTATTCAATCCACAATGATTACATTTCAAATTTGTCTAAACTGAAAGTGAGAAAAGCAGTTGCCTGTACTTGTCTTGAGCTAGTAAAGAGACTGCTGTGGAGTGTTTCCATGGAGCTATTTGCTTCATGTTTTTACCACCATACCAAGGACTGTTTCTCTTTTTTCACTTGACCTTTTATACTCAGCAATGGATTCTCAAGGCAAACATACATATTCCATTCAAAACTGATATGATCTGTGGCTTTATTCTGAGAGGGAAATTGACACAATTCTCAGCCTCCCCAAGACTTTGTTTGGTATTGAAAACTGACAAACAAGCTTTATTTGTGGTAAATGATGCAGTAGCTGATCTACAGCACAGGAAATGTTGCAGTCCTTTAGATGATGGATTCTCTTTTCACCATGTGGTATGACTGAACCTAAATGATAAATTCTACCAAGACTATCTCAAGGCCAGAAATCCTGATCCCTCTAGTTAGATAATGGGTCTCCTAGTCTGAGGGATGTCTTCTCTAAAGAGGCAATGAGATGATGGATAACAAGAATTTAAAAACAATACAATTTAAAACAAGATTTTAAGCAATATCAAAAGATTGATCATGTGTTTTTTTATATAGTAACGACTATAACTTGTAGGGGTGCAGTGGCTTAGTGGCCAGTGCAAAAGCATGCAAATGGAAGTAGATTTAAAAAGTGCCACTTCTCAGTGAGATGGTAACAGTGTTCGGTGCAGTCATGCTGGCCATGTGACCACGAGAGTCATCATTGGACAATGCTGGCTCTTTGGCTTAGTAACGGAGATGAGCACTGTCCCCTGCAGATGGTTATGACTAGACATTCAGGTCAAGGGAAAACATTGACCTTACTTAAGAATATAACTCTGCCACAAACCCTTTCTGTCACAGATTTTTCAGCCTGAATAAAAAGGCCTTAGCTAGATGGGGAAAGGAAAGAAGAGGGAATGCCACAGTCTGGGAGCAGCAACTGAGAAGGCTGTTTCCATATTCTCTCTAAACATGCCTGTAATGTGGTAGAACTCAAAGCATGCCTTCCCCTGAAGATCTTAAAACTTGGGCAGTTTCTTATGAGATAAAGTCTTTCAGAGAGTGTGGACTCAAGCCATATAGGCCTTTAAAGGTCAAAACCAGCACTTTGAATTCTGCTTGGAAATGGACTGGTAGCCAGTTAAGCTTTTGTCAAGTATTTCAGTGTTTACATAGAATAGAATAGAATAGAATAGAATAGAATAGAATAGAATAGAAATCTCCTAGTTCAGTTGGGAAACACAGATCCTCATCTGCATACACATAATAGGAGTTCATCTATAATTTTAGGTATACAGATCTCTGTGTGTCTACTATCTACATTTTGACACTTGCTTAAGAGTTAGTGCACTGTAGTCTTTCAGTGTTCACCACAAACAGTATGGTTTAGATGACAACTGTTAAATGGGTAATCACCATTGCCAAGACTAAAACCAAAAGCCATCTGTTTGGTGCTAAGCAGACAATTCCCAATCCACTGTCAGAAAGTGCACAAAATGCCCAAAATACCACATAAAGAGATCTAACCCCAGGGTTTATTGTTTGAATTTCCTGTTAAGGAAAAAGCAACATGGGATATACAGTGAATGAAATAAAACATGTATGTGAGAGTCAGGATGACTCAGCAGAAGCAATTAGAAGCCACACAGGTGTAAATGGTAATGCAATGAACAAGTCCTAAATGCCAAGGACAGAAATGCAAAGTGGATAATTGAACACACCTGAGAGTTGTTAAGTGGACAAGATGAGATGATGAAATCATTAATTGTGGGTTGAACCAAGACAACCAATGAGAATGGTTATACACGCCCACTGGGTGGAAACAGACAACAGTGGGTGGTATCTTGCAAGGACTATAATAATGGCTATGAATCCCAATGTATTTTGTGGGTAGTAGTTGTGGAGGAGTATTGTAGTATTGGAGTAGTGTTGGATAGTTTTGGAGCTGTATATAGTAGAATAAAGTAGATCTTTTATATAAGACTACTGAGTTGACTGGTGTCTTGGGTGAAGATACAAGAGCCAGCTGGATCCTGAAGAAGGGTGAAGACTTCTGTGGAAGCAAGAGTGAGAAGGCTTGGAGAGTTTGTCAGGGTCTTCAGCCTATTCTCTGTAACTCTGCTGCTTTAGAGCAAAGCTTTAGCCACTGGCCAAAACTGGTCAGCACCGGTGCGTAACAAGGTGGTGAGTTCGAGCCAGAGGTGAAGAGCTACAACTCCCATCATCCCTGACATTTCCATCCTTTTTTTTTTTTTACTGTATTGTATCTCCCTACATAGCACCACATCACTACAGCCCAATATAAAGTATGCATCTATGCATTTCAATTTTACTACCTGCATATCTAGGACATCTTTCCCTCAGATTCATCTGTTAGTCACATAAATAGTGTTATGCTATGTAAATATATGTTTCCCTGGACTAGAATGCAATACATCTTGAGAAGAACTAAACAAATTGATCATTTTTCCACAGCTGTAGTTTAAGTGGGGGTGTAGAGATTCCTAATTAATGTAGATCTATTGACTTAGTAGGACTAGATCATTCTCAGTGATTGCTGAAATGCTTCTTTGTGGTAATATTTATTTATGAGTTCTTTCCTTTCTTTGTAAATTTAACACTTTCCAATTTGAAACAGTAAAAAGACAGAAATAATCAGTTATACTAAGAACCACTAGAGGTCTGCTGGTAGCAAAATTTAACCAACATGAATCAGTTTCTGAAGCTATTATGAATTTCCAGTGTCAATGAAAATTAATTCTTAAGCATGAGTTGATCACTTCACTGTGTTTAATGTTTTTATTCTATGGTTTTTTTCCCCTATTTGCAGACTGATCCTACATATGTTTATTCAGAGGTCCTGTTGAATACAAAGTATCTTATTCCCAGATGTGCAGTTTTAGAAGATAGTCATATATGTGTCCACTCATATGTCATTCCTCCTTTTGCCAGAGCCACAACCAGAGCGTCGATAAGATCTGGGATGTGATGTAGGGATGTGATGTGATGCCGCCTGCACAAGGATCTTCTAATTGACATTGTAGTTTTCAGATGAGCTTTAATTTTCCCTTCATGGTGTGAGGGTGAAGATGGGGTGTAAAAGCAGGGAATGTTTGAAATGAACAAAGCAATAAACATCACCACTAGATTTTGGTTTGTTGCAAGTCAATATGATAATTTCCCGTAGAAAATTTTGTTTCTATGACAAGATAGAGGAGATTTCATTTCATGCTTTGTTCAGGCCATGATCCAGTGGTCATATTCCATTGATAAAATCAGCTCCATTAAAAGCAGAATTGAGGTGGTTGATTCCCCACTGTTATCATAACTTTATGAGCAAGAATCTGACAAATGTTGATTTTTTTTAAAAAAAAGTGTCAGTAAAAATGTAGATGGGATTACTGTGTGTTTGGAATTTTAAAACTTTTCTAGTTTTCTGTAAAACTAACATCAAGATGAGTCATTGGATCTGATGACTGGGAAACAATACTTCATACAGAATTTAGCTATTAACATGTTAAAATATGTACATTGTTTGGTCAGCACTTTATGTCCTGTAAACCTCCTAAATGTGTGAATGCTTCTCACAACGAATCTTTGTGGTGCAAAAATGCTGTTTTCACTGAGATGACTGAGCCCAAGTAAATTTCTTAAAACCTACAGTGATAACACTTGATTGGCTTACTAAAGTTAATTTGCCTCTGGGAGAATTTTGTACTTTCTGTTTCGGGTAGGAATTAGTACATAGATATGGAAATGTCTTTTCTTCATCTCTAAATTCCTGATAAGTCCAGCTTTTATAAGAGTCTTTTCATTTACATTTCTGAAAGATGCAGTGTCTAATTAGACCACACTGTAAAGGGGGATAGGGCTTTGATACAGTAATTTGCTGCTGACAGATAATTACAACTCCTTGCTCCAGTTTGAATCTCTTCACTGTGCAAGCAGGAATTCAACATAAGAGATAATTGATGGTTTGACAGCTTTTGGATCTGTTCAAGAGCATCTGCTGTAAAGGTATCACTATATCTTGATTCCACAGTGACTAGCTCAGAAACACTTCCCAAGTGATGAAAACTACTGTCTCTAGATGAACCTATTTATTATAGAGAAAAGGCAAGTAAAGGTTTCCCTGGGCTGCCTGCAACTCCTCTCTAGGCCACTTCTGCATTCCTGCCTCACTCCCAGACCTGCATAGTATATGGATGCATGTATATATGTGTGAACGAGGCTGCCAGATCAGAAACATCCAAAGAGCCAGAGATTACACAGCCAAAACATGAGATGCAGGGGTTGTGGCTGGAGATGTGATTATGCATGATAAATTAAGCATCAACCAAAATTGATCAGAGTATGCCTTTCACATCTGAAACACAATATCTAAAAACATGATGCAAAGAATGGAGGTGAAGAGATGAGGTCTTTCATAAGTCTAGAGCAGCCATTTAGAAGCAGCTTACACCATGGGAACCAGAAGCACAGTTTTTCTTTATAAAAAATATTTTCAAGACAGTGCTCTCACCCTGAAATTCTGAGAAATCGGATGAGATCTGGTGGTCTGAGAAGCCTGTGTATGTATGGATGGAGCATACAAATTGGGCAAATGAGCTCCCAGAAACCTCCAGGGTTGTGAGTCTTCCATAAAATACAGCATTCTCTACAGCCAGTATGATGTGATCTATGCAGAACTAGGGGAGAAGGAAAATGGCCACGAGACCCTCTGCAACCTCTTTGGACTAATTTTATAATGAAAGGTTCAAACAACATTGGTAGGAGTTTTTCTCATTCCTTCATAAACACTAAATCACTGGGTATCTAATAAAGGCAATTATTGAGGTGTTCGTGGTGGTGGTGGGGAGATGAAATACTCCAAGCAGCTCAACATCAACCAGTTGAATACAGAATTAGACCTATTTATGGAGGGTTACTCTATTTAATTATGATGACTATATGGAACTTCTAGGTTCAGAGCCAGTGTGTTTCTCAGTAGTAGTTGCTGGTGAGCGACAGTGGGAGAGGACCTTGCCTTTGTGTCTTGTTTGTAAGCTTCCAATAGCATCTGGTTATCCACTCAAAAGGAAGAGAAGCCTTTGGTTTTATACATGGTCTGTTCCATAAGACCTCTGCTTAATGAAGTCTGAAACATCACTCAGCCATTCTGGCAAAGCTTTTTAGTGCAGGCTAAATTTAAATGACAATTTCACTTAAATGTAATAATTAAGCATATGCAATTGAATTAGATTTTGAAGCTGGTTGACAATTAACTAAACACACTAATTCTTTCCTGCTAACTTCCCTATCTCTGGGATCAGTAATATGGGCTGGAGTTTAGTACTATACTGAAAATTTGCATTGAAAGAGACAGAGCCAAATATAGTTTTAAGTCAAGCCTGTTTGACGAAAGAATAATTTAGATGTGTTACAAGGTCATTAATTTTCTCCCCCATTTTTAAAAAAAAACAACACAGAATGATCTTAACTATTTGTTCTCTGAAAACATGGGAAGGTTGAGTCCAGCAAACAATGAATATATATTTTATGTTTTCTTACATCATGCACAATAATGACTATGGAAGACCTACATGAATTCATCCTAGACAGTGAAGAAATCAAAATAGTTAAAGATTTATTGTACCTTGAATCGAACATTAATCAGAATGTAGACTGCAGTCAAGAGAGAAGAGGGGGGAAACTAGGAATGGGAAGGGCAGTGATGAAAGAACTAGACAAGATCTTAAAGATCAAACATGTACAACTGAGCACTAAACTTAGAATAATCTAAGCTATGGTATTCCCTATCACTATGTATGGATTTGAGAGCTGGACAATGAAGAAAGCGGATAAAAAGAAAATCAACTCATGTGAGATGTGGTCCTGGAGGAGAGTGGTGAGGATACTAAGGACAGCCAAAAAGGCAAACAAATGGGCCCTTGAACAGATGAAGCCTGAAATACCCCTAGAAGCCAAAATGATCAAATCAAGGGTGTCATACTTTGGCCACATCATGAGAAGACATGGCTCATTAGAAAAGACAAGAATGCCAGGAAAGGTAGAGGGTAGTAGAAAGAGATGAAGACTGTGTGCCAAATGGCTTAACTTCATCAGGGTGGTCATGGACATGAATTTACAGGACCTAAGCAGAACAGTGGAAAACAGAGGGTCTTAAAGATGTCTCATTCACAGGCTCACCATACGTCAAGCTTAGACAGAACCCAGAAAATACTAAGATACTAAGGGAGATAAAACTTCTACAGAAGCAATATAATATGCAGAACGCACAAGATCTGGCCAACATGATGAAGAATGTCAAAATTAAGCAGTTTCAAGAAGCAAATAAACCTGGCAAATGGCTAGCCCAAAGACTTTGTAAAAATAAAGAGAAGAAATCAATTTGTAAGATCAACGATGAAACTAAATCTTACACAGATACTAAGGGTATTATGAAGGCAACATCTGATTATTTTAGCAACTTGTTCAAACGAATTCCCACATCTAAAGCTGAAGTTGAAGATTACATAAACAAATGTCCAATTTTGGAACTAAACGAAGAACGAAGAGTAGACTTGAATAAAAACATCACCTCAAAAGAGCTGAAAGAGGCTATTCAAAGGGCTAAGTCTGGCAAAGCACCGGGGCCAGATGGCTTTACAGCTAGATTCTATAAAACCTTTGAGATGGAGTTAGAACAACATCTGATGGAAGTCATGAACTCGATTAAAGGAGATCCACTACCGCCGACCTGGGAAGAGGCAAACATCATCTTGATCCCGAAAGAGGGAAGAGACCATCAATATTTAAAGAACTACAGGCCGATCTCATTGTTAAATGTGGACTATAAGCTTTTCACAGATATAATGGCAAACAGGTTGAAAAAAGTACTACAGACAATAATCCAGGGAGATCAATGTGGGTTTCTACCAAATAGACAACTGAAAGAAAACTTAAGATATATTATAAATGTAATCGAACATTATGATTGGTATAACAAAAGGAAACTTGCCTTGATCTTCCTGGATATTGAAAAGGCCTTTGACTCCCTGGCCTGGTCATCTATTATCACTACTTTAAAGCGGATAAAAGCAGGTGACAGATTCATTGAATGGATTATATCTGTATATTGTAAACAAACTGCTAGAGTTATCATTAACGATCAAAGAACTGAGATAATTGCACTTTCTAGAGGTACCAGACAGGGTTGTCCTCTCTCTCCGCTATTGTTTATTCTGGTGTTAGAAACTTTATTAATTAATCTGAGAGAGGATAAAGAGATAACAGGGGTTAGATTTAAGGGAGAATGTTTGAAAACAAGGGCGTATGCTGATGATATTGTGATAGCATTGGAGGATCCAATTACCTGTTGTGATAAACTAATACAACATCTAAAAAAATGTGAAAGAATAGCCGGGTTAAAAATCAACTTAGAAAAGTCTGCGGTGATTACAAAAAATATGGATAAAGGCGATCAGGTTAGACTAATGGAAAAATCAGGTTTTAAAATAACGGAAAAAGTGAGATATTTGGGAGTGATACTCACCAATAAGAACTCAAACCTTATCAAAAATAATTACTTGAGTAAATGGGAAGAAATTAAAAAAGACCTGAAAAACTGGAAGACATTGAATTTATCATTGCTAGGAAGGATCTCTGTAGTTAAAATGTTGGTGATTCCCAAGTTGCTGTTTCTATTTCAATGTATCCCCATTATTAAAAACGAAAAAATCTTTAAAGATTGGCAGAAACAATTGGCAGATTTTGTGTGGGCAGAGAAAAAACCCAGAATTAGAATTAAAATTCTATATGACGCTAAGGAAAGAGGTGGATTTGCCCTCCCGAACTTAAAGTTATATTTCGAAGCATGTGCCATAACATTTCTGAAAGATTGGATTACTTTAGAAAACAGCAGATTATTAAAACTAGAAAGTACAAACATCAGGTTCGGTTGGCACGGTTTTTTGTTCTACGGGAAAATTAAAGCCAACAGAAGTTTTAATGATCATTATGTTCGTGCTTCAATATTCCGTGTCTGGAATAAATATAAAAAACGTATTTCTTCTAAATTTCCTTGGTGGCTTTCACCACATGAGGCTTTATATTGTTATGATCCAAAGAAAAACCAGACATGGGTCAAGGTCAATTCAAGGACAGTTAGCAGCAGCCACAGCAGTGAAGAAAAAGCAATTTGTAAGATTATTATGGAAAGGACTGGGGAGCCTTTATTGGTGATAAATTCAGTTGTGTGTGTATGAATGAGAGAGAGAGAGAGACTTGGTAGTGGAAGATGAAGTGATAAAGTGCTTGAGCACACCTAGGCACCAAAGTTAAAGATGGGAGGCCTGTGTTTGTGTTCAACAATATTTTTGAGCAACATGAGAGATTCACTGCTGAGTACAAGCATATGTCTTCCATTCAAAATCTTGCAAAATATGAAGTTGCTCTCATTCCTAATTGTGAAATACTGGGGCAGACACAAATGCATTAACAAACAGAATATAGATTTTTGTAGGTTTTTCGGGCTATGTGGCATTTCTGAAGATGCCAGGAACAGATGCTGGTGAAACATCAGGAATAAACTCTTCTAGAACATGGTCACATAGTCCAAAACCCCCACAAAAATCTATAGATGCTGGCCATAAAAGCCTTTGACTTCACAAAATGGAATATAAATATGAATTGCTTCTGACGGGGCCCTAATTTTATCTTTCGCCTGTGGCCCCAGGTTCTCATGTCAGTTAAGTTGCAAGCTAATAGGGCTCTGAGGTCAAACACAATAATCTGTTTTGATTTTCTGTTTACATCATGTCCCAGGAAAAACTTTTGTCACCCTCTACATGAAAACACTAGGAGAGAGATGGAGTTTTGGAGTAAGGTGTCACCTGTATGTCGATGATACCCACTTCTGTCACTCCTTTCCACCTAATGCCAAGGAAGCTGTTCCTGTCCTAAACCAGTGTTTGGCTGCTGTAATGGACTGGATTAGGACAACAAATTGAAGCTTAATCCAGACAAAACAGAGGTGCTCCTGGTCAGCTGAAAGACAGATCCAGGAATAGGAATTCAACTTGTGTTAGATGGGATTAAATGGGGCACTTGGGAAGTACTCCTGGATTCAACTCTGGGCATAAAGGCTCAGGTTTCAGCAGTGAACAGAAGTGCTTTTGCATAGTTAAAGCAAATGTGCCAGTTCCTAGAGAAGTAAGATTTGGCCATGGTTACATCCTATTTGGATTACTGTAATGTGCTCTACATGTGATTGCTTTTGAAAAGTTCTCAGAAACCTCAGCTGGCCTAAGAACTTCAGCCAGGTTGTTAACTGGAGCTGGCTACAGGGAGCATACAACTCCCTTGTTGCAACAGCTCCATTGGCTGCCAGTCCACTTCTGGGCACAATTCAAAGTGCTGGTTTTGACCTATAAAACACTATATGGCCATGGGTCCAGGTCATCTGAAGGACCGTATCTCCCTTTACAAGCCCACTAGAGTGTTGAGATCATCTGGAAAGGCCCTTATTATTATTATTATTAACCTTTATTTATAAAGCGCTGTAAATTTACACAGCGCTGTACATACAATCATTTAGTTAGACAGTTCCCTGCCCTCAGGCTTACAATCTAAGAAGACACGACACAAAAGGAGAAGGGAGTGGTGGTGGGGAATGGGATCAGGTCCAGCAGTTCTCCACCTCCGAGGCCTGGACCAAGGCAGATGGACTGGAGGAAGTGCTTGGCTTCTTAATTAATGGTTAAAAGGAGGCTTCCTGGGTCAGAGAGGGGCTAGCTTCTGGGAATGCTTCTCTAAACAATATACAGTCTCTCAGTCCTACCACTCTCTAACGCTTGCTTGGTGGGAACAAGAGAAAGGGCCTTCTCAGTGATTGCTCCCAGGCTCTGGAACTCCCTCCCTAGAGAGGCCAGGATGGCTCTCTCCCTGCCAGTCTTTCAGTAGCAGATAGACATTCTTATGCTGTCAGGCTTGTTCAAGCTGATAAGGGTTGGGTTCTAATGTTGTGCATTTTATATTTTTAACACATTACATTTTATTTCATACTTGTTTTAACTTTTAAAATTGTTTAATGGTTTTTAAAATTTTATATTGACACATTTTGATGTTGTACTGTTTTTTAATTGTATTGTTTTTGAATTTGCTGTTAGTCGTTTTGAGTCCCTATGTTGGGAGAAAGGCGGGAATAGATGATGATGATGATGATGATGATGATGATGACGATGATGATGATGAAATTGGGAGTCCTGGTGGTGGAATGGTTAAATGCTGGTACTGCAGCCACTCACAGCCACAAGGTTGTGAGTTCTGTCCTGCAAGGCTTCGGGGTCCACTCAGCGTTCCATCCTTCCATAGGTCTGTAAAAGAAGTACCCAACTTGTTGGGGGCAAATGGCTTACAGATCGTAAATTGCTTAGGGAGTGCTAGTTTACTGATAAGCGGTATAGAAATGTACTTGCTATTGCTGTAATAATAATAATAATAATAATAATAATAATAATAATAATAATAATAATAATAATAATGGGAGTGTAAGCAAAGCAGCAGCACAGTTTCACCTTTCCTTTTAATACTCAGTACTGATCATGGTCTATTAACATCAATATACCTGATCTTGGAAGTTAATCGGGGTCAGCCTTGATTAGTACTTGCATGATTAAAAACATGTTTTCTTGAACTGTAAAGCATGCTAATTTTTGTATCCCACTTCACATTGTTTCTCTAGTAAAGAATGGTAAGCTTAAGATTTGTATGACTGCTATATTCCTAGATATTAATGATGAGAGGCTGTATTTTTCTCCTTAAGAATTAATTGCAAGGAATGCTGTGCCCCTTAAATATATTATCATGTAGATTTGTAAGGTCACCACATATTATAATATTGTTGCTATACCATTAAATATTATTTTTCATGTCATAAATTTCCAAATTTAGGCCTGGAACATACCGCCAGTAAGTCGCGTACCAGGGCCGATACTAGGGTTAGGGACTGCATGGCAACTGCACGGTCCCTAACCCTAGTACATATGGATGGTGTAACAATGGCGGTGCCCTGTATACATGAGCACCGGCACTGTTACATAAGCACCACATGGTGTCCGCACGTTGCCATGTGGCACTTATGTAATGAGTGCGCCAGTGATGCACTTGTTACACCGCCTCTGCGGCTTTAAAAGAACCCGCTTTTCTCAGGTTCTTTTTCCTCCGCAGAGAAGCCACGCGGTTAGGTGGCTGCGGCTTCCCTGTGGAGTAAAAGCAGGCGCCAGCAGGCCACTGTTTTTCAGCAGTCTGTACTGTGCCAGAGTTAGCTTTTTGGCTGGGCTTTTATTTTTTGAAATAGTGAGTTATATAGTCATCAAAAATATTTTGGGCTTTTGGGGGTTTTTGTTTCTTAATTCTGTCAGTGACATTACATAGCTTTCAAAAATATATTTTTAGCTGTGGAGCGAGGAGCAACTTGAATGGTTCCACTGACATTTCACAATCCAGCATTGTGAAGAAAAACTATATTCACTAGATTAGCCATGACTTTTTCTGTTGTCTATTAAACAATACTGAGCAGTACACAACAGTCTGCTAATACTCCATTAATTATTTTCAAATAGCTAGGAAAACAACAGTGAATTAGATTAGAGGGGTAGAAAACCTATGTGCAGCAACTGAGAATTTTCTTCATTAGTAGTCCACCTAGACCAAAGATTGTTGTTGGCTCTGTGGAGATTATATATAGGCCAGGCTAGTTTTACAGGACAGCCAGTGTGGCGCAGTGGTTTGAGGGTTGGTCTGTGATTCTGGAAGACCAGGGTTCAAATACTCATTTGGTCATGGAAATCCAATGGATGACGTTGGGAAAGTCACACTCAGTCTCAGAGGAAGGCACTGGCAAATCCCCTCTGAACAAATTTTGCTGAGAAAACCCTATGATAGATTTGAATTAAGGTTGCCATAAATTGCAAACAACTTGAAGGCACACAGCAAAAACAAGTTTTACAGGTTTGCTCTGAAAAACAAAAAAAAAAGTTTCTTCTTATTCACACTGCATGTCTCATCCAGAGGATGGACTGACTTTCTCCTTAAAGATGGTGTAAACAGAGGAGTAAAAATTGAGCGGTGGTAATCTTCATTTGTTATTAAAACATAGTAGATTAGGGACAATACTGGACAGTACATTAGGCAGTGTAAGGTTGCTGCTTCAGGTGGTAGATGCTGGGGGGAGGGCAACAGTGGCATTTCTCAGCTGCTTCTCTGTGTGGGGCAGTAGTGCTGTGTATACTACCTGATCTGTCGTGCAGCCTTTCAACTAGTCTGCTTCCCTCAGGTGCAGTAGAGGATATTGTTACTTCATATTAAAGTCAGTGCCCACTTCTGAATATGAAATAAGAAGAGTCCATCTTGCCCTTTATCTCAGACTTTAACATCAATCCTCCTGCATCCCTCTTGAGAGCTCTCTCATCAAAACATGAGCCAGTAGTTGCATGTGTCTGGTCTGTGTGAGGTCACAATAGCTACACCTGAATTTCTCTTACAATTCCAGTAAGAGATTAAGAACAACAGCAGTGATTTCACAACCACCAGACAACTGCAGAGAAGTTCTACACTCTCATTTACCTAGCCTCTTTCTTGATTGTCCCATCGCCCAGAAGAGTAAGTAGCTCTGCATTGCATACTATTATCTCTTATAAACTCCCTTTGGGAACATTTAGTTTGAAAGACTGGTAATAGGATAATACAAACTAAAATTCATAAATTGCTCAAATGTAGAAATAATGATGAAGGAATATTAGTACATTAGAGACATTTTGATAATATATCCATCTACTTCATATAGTTACTATTATTAGCATTCTGTTTCTTATTTGGAAAGCTCAAAGCAGGAGGCCAGATTGTACAAATATATGCCACACAGATATGTCACATTCTCTTATGGTCTTGGATCATTCAGACTGTTTGACTTGCCACAACGGGTGTACCTCCTTTTGGAAGACATCAGGGACGTAGCCAGGATTTTGGGAAGGGGGGGTCCAGACTAAGTGCCACCATTATAAAGGGGCTTGGGTGCGGCGGCGCGGCAGCACACACCATTCATTTTATCTAACGGAAGGGGGGGTCCGGACCCCAAGAACCCCCCCCCCCCGGCTACGTCCCTGCAGACATACATACTACAAATTGTTAAAGTAGACTTGGATAAGCCTAGGTAATTTTTGGAAGGCTTAATACAATATAAAACAAATCAGTCTCAAAGGTTCTGCTAGATTTCTGCCCTAATTACTTTTATGCTAAAGCAGACTAGTTGCTATCTGTTAACCTGAGGGAAGCAATAGTTAAAGAATATTTTTGAGTAACATATCTAAACAATGCTTCTTGATGCCCAGCATTCTTATCTATTAATTAGAAAGGGCATAAAAAACCCAGTAACACTTTTGTGACTAACTGGGTAAAATAAATGTGTAGCATTCGCTTTTCAAAATTTAAGGTAGAAATCTCTTTTCTGCAATTATTCTCAAAGGCGGTACCAGATTCCTTTCTGTTGTTTTATACTAAAATAGACTAACATGGCAGCTTGTATGCTGTTAACTTAAAGATGTAATGGAAGACTCTTCAGCTTTTTATCTACCCGAAATACTGATTTAGGGGAGCAGTCCTGTTCCATATGGTATTTTCCTTTTTCCAGCACAACCTGGATTTTTAGTTTCTTCATAACAATGGCTTCTACAAGAGCAGCTAAAAATATCTCCAGCTAAACACCGTTTAGACAGGAGACTGTGTGCTCTTCATAGGAGCACCAAAATCAGCATCTTGGAAACTGTTTTTTGGTTTGTTTGAGAGAGAGAGAGAGAGAGAGAGAGAGAAGGTGGAAACTTCTGGCTTTTAAGTAAAAGTAAGAAAGCGAAGCCTGGGTATAGCAGACCTTTTGCCTCTAATGATAAAATTATGTGCATCCAGAGTGTATGTTTGACTGTGACCAGCCAGCCAGCCATAACTTCAAGATCAGGAACCCTATATATCTGGGATTGGACATGCATGCTAAAGGGATTGCAGGGGTGTGGACCTGGAAATTATTTCATTTCAAAAATGCATTCATTTAAGGAAATTTAGATGTGGAGGCCCATGGTATCATCTTCAGTCATTGGCTCTCTAACCACTGCGTAGGTTTATTATTACTAGGGTGCTTTACAGACCGCCCAAAAGGGCAGTCTGCCGGCGCCCATGTTTGCTGCGTGAGGGAACTGCAGCGGACAAACCGTGTGGTTCCCCAGGGCAGCAAGAAGAACCTGCAAAAAGCGGGTTCTTCTTGCGGCGTCGTTGTGACATCGCAAGGCGCCAATGGCACCCTTGCGGCGTCACAAGGGCAGCGAGACATGTGGACGCTAGGTGTCCGTCACATCAAAATGGCGGCGCCCATCTGTATAGGGCGCTGCCATTTTGACGCCCTCATTATGTGTGGGGGGCAAGGCATGTCAGGAAGCGCCGCCCCTTGCGCGTAACGACGGCGCCCAATAGGGCCTGTCCGGAACATGCCTATATAAAAAGAAGAGTTGTAGGAAACTGCAACTGTTGGCTGGAGCAATAAGGTAGTGATTTTTGTATACACAGACAGGTTGGAACTGGCTGACTAGTGGGAGCTACCCCCCCCCCCTGCATCTGTGTATTGTGTGTGTGTAGTCTGGAGCTCCCTGGTAGAGCAATGTGGTACTTTTGGTGTGACTGGCTGCTGGCTGAACCCATGAGAGATGATATGGGAGGAAGTCACTGAAGTGAGAGCAAGATCAGTCTTGGATGGATGCCTGGAGTGGATGTTTCTGAATAGGATGAAAGAGACTTCTGTCTGTATGGAATTGAAACCTGTAGACCTTCTATTTAACTGTATAGAATTCAGGTATCCCCACAACAGCTATTTTGCAGAGCTCACTTCAATATCACCATATGGCCCCCAATATATACTATGATGTACTATGATGTACTCATTATTGATGGATACTATATTTTAATATTCTCTTCAAGGACTCAAATTAATATATTAATTTATCCTCTAGCATCACAGTTTTTACTACATGGTCAGATGTTCAGAAAGCCACTGTCCTATTTTATGGCCTGAACTTTTTGTTAATTTAAGTTTTCTCCATTTTTCTTTTCCATTTTCTGCTGACTCAGTGGGAAAACCTCTGAAATATTTTGCATGCTGAGCACGCATTTTTTTTCAAACTTTCTAACTGGAGACAATTGATGCTCTCAGTGAATGTCTCCTTCTGTTCTAGACAGAAACAGTATGAAAATTTGCTGAGTGGGATTAATAATTGCCTCCTTTTTGTCATTATTCTTTCTTGGTTTTTAATTTTTTATGGAGATGAGCATAAAGTAATTTTGGAATTCTGTGTGGTTGAATCTGTGTAATAAATTTATCTTCTAAAACAGATGATGTTCATTGTGAAATTCATTTGAGTTACTTCATTTCTGTACACGTTGAATAAAACAATGTATTATCCCCAACCATCCATAGTTTAGCTTGCAATGTTAAATACAAGACCGATACATAAACTGGAATGATCAGTTTCAGTTTATGCAAGTCCTTAAACTGCTTTCCTCAGCTCTCAGTGCACATGTTTTTCACAGCATATCATCAAGCAATTTGTTTTTGTATGCAGATCTTGCAGTACAGTCATTCTTGTGTTACTGGCATAACCATAAGAGAGGGAGAGCAAATTAGAAACTGCTCTCTGAGTGGGAACATGATGCTTTGGCATTCATATTGTGATAGAGAGAGGGAAACACACTGACAGTTACTGGTTTCATTGATTTATCTTCAGCACAAGGAGTAATAATACTATCTTTGTTTAGCAGACACATTTACAACTGTATTAGCCTCATCAGAAAACAAGTACAGTATCAGTGACTGGCATATGTTTATCAGTGGACTCTAAGGAATAATGCTAGTCTCATTTATATGGAGGGTGCATATGAAAAATATTACTGTTTTTCAGTCCAGTTGTTGGAGCTAGATTTTACTATGCCATATATATATATATATATATATATATATATATATATATATATATATAGAGAGAGAGAGAGAGAGAGAGAGAGAGCTTCTGAAATAACTTCTACCACTGGTTTATTTTATTCAAAAAAGGGAGAATACAGTTATAGGTTCTACTGATCTCAATATTAGGTCAAATTGGTAACTTATACATGTTTAAGACATTTTCTGGAATGTTGCTCAAGGAGGCATCCTGTATCTACTTGCTTGTTTTCCATCCAACCACACAATGGCACTCATATAGTGTGATGGGTCTTTGTGCTTCATAAGTGTTTAAGAAAGTCTTGGCCCCAGAAGATACTCTAGGCATGAATTATGGAAAAGGTTGCATCTGCTTAAAAACAGGGAAGTGGTCAGATACAAAGATTACAGCATAATGAAGCAACCAATGAAACACAAGCATGGTGTAAATGGAGTTCTGTATTTATTTATTTATTTTTTAAAAAAAGATTGATGATAGTAGAAAAATATTGGAGAAGGATCCATTCTCTAATGTCAGAAATTCTACAAATTGACATTCCTTTTGATCCACTCTTGTTTTTATTAAACATGACATCAGTTATGAGTAGAGAAATGGATAAAGATAATAGATATTTAGTATTGTACATGATTACCTCTGCTAGGATAATCTATGCAAAACTATGGGAAAAGTCCGAAATACCAACTGAAGATGATTGGTTAAGGAAACTATATGAAGCTATGGAGATAGATGTGCTCACAGCTCTCACGAAAGAAAATATGAAGGAAAAAGTAGAAAAAGATTGGATTGGTGTTAAATTATATATAGAGAAAAAATATTAAAGACTGATTAAATATTAGGATTCTAATCAAATATTTAAAGACTGTTGGAATATTTGCTTATTGATAGTTCACTACATTTTTTGATTCTGTTAATGATTACCTCTAATAACATGACTCTAGACTAAGAGGAATTTGAAGAATAAGTAACTAAATAAATCTTGGTTAAATAATAAGAAACACAAGTACTCGAGAGATTAAGAGGATAAGGATATTATCCCAGAAGTATGATTACCTTATTATAAAAATATTATAATTTAGCTTCTTATGTGTATTTGTAGTGCTGTAGTGTTGTAGGTTATTTATGTGTCTATTTTGTGATATGCTATATATGTTTATATGTATGTTTATGTTTGTTTTAAAAATGAATATATATTTTTTTAAAAAAATTGATAATGATGATAATGACAATGATAGTATTGCTTTTGGTCTCGTTGAATTTGGAAAGAAAGACGTAACAGACCAAAGTTCTGCTAAAAGAGTTCAAAGAGCCTTCTTTTGGGATAAAAGAAGTAACAGCATGAAAATGGATAGAATTTATGGTTTTTCTTTGACCTTCTTTCTGTTTTCAAGTAAATCAGCCATAATAGATAATAAGCCTTCTGGGGACACAGATAGAACGTGATGAAATTATTGCCCTGAATCCCTGGACTAGGGTAGGTTTTAAATATAATTTCATAGAGAAATAAGAGAAACATAGATCAAATAAACAAATAGTGGGGCCTGTGTGTTTTTCTGTTTTGTCAGTGTGGCAGTGTTGATGGGATTTGCTATCTGGAGCAGAAAAATTCTTACCTGTTCCACAAGCTTTCCACAGACCTTGTCATGCTGTATTATATCAAACCTAACTCTTCTCATGGTCAGTATAAAAGACTGACACTTCATTTTGGACACTCTCAACAGTGTCATTGTTACACAAGAGTTTAGTTGTCATAGCAACAGCCAGGCTCACAGCGTTCATAGTGCCAATAAGACAGATAAAAGCCTCTACCCTTTAAGTAAAACAAAATTTGGAAAGTTGCACTTACAAGATATGGATTCCTTACCAGGGAAAACCACTAGTGGGCCCTACATTTATATACTCAATGGATTCCCAGTATTTGCTTTCCAGTTTACGTTCCAGTTTTCTTTCTTTATAGGTTATTGGGAACATTAGGAATAGCTTTAGACATATTGATGTTGTAGATTAATACGCAGCACTATTGATTTTCCAACCTGCTGTACTATTGTTACATACAAAAGGAGTGTTGGGAGCTGGAGACCAACATACGTTACAAGCAACAAATTGAGGTGAGTTGTGCCGAGATTGATAAATAGATAGACAAATGGAGAGCAGATCCAAGCATATAACCCATATTTTTATGTTGTTATTATATATGCTGTTATATAGATTGGTATTCACAAGCTTTATTTTATTTCTCATTCTTCTCCAAATATGAATAATTTTTGCTGTCCTTTTTTAGAGGAAGCTACACATCATGTTTCCATACCTTCCAACATTTCACAGATTACAATTAGGATATATGTGACCAAGCAATATCTGAGTGTGGTCAAGATGGCAAGTTATTAATGAGTAAGAGCTCACAAGCTAGGAGCAGTAGAGCCATTTGCTTTTTCCCTGACCCTGATGTCCCTTCCTCTCCTGCCTGCCCCCATCTACTGTTTTAACTGAGTACAAACTATCTTTGCACTTTGCTCTTTGGACTCAGTTTGCAGCAGTGGACATGAGAGGGAAAGTGGGAGAAGAGAGAATGACGCACACTCTGCCTCCAGGTTGCCATGATGCCACACGCCACTCCAGACGGCGCACGGCCTCATGACACACCTCCAGCACTGCATCCAGATGACACAGCACTGAAGAGGCACCATACAGCCACACCACCATGGCTATGGCACCCTTTGGAGGGCACAAAAAGGAGCCGCTTTTTGTGGCTCCTTTTTGCACCCTCCAGAGGCCAGATTAGGGCTGCGGCGTGAGGTTGCCGTGGCCTTGATCTGGCTGAAGAAGGGGCGGCATGCAGGGCTGTAGGTACAGCCCCTAAAGAAGCAGAATGATGGTTTTTTTTTTCATTCTGAGAGGTTAAATAATTAGCAGCTATAAAGAGATGTGTCTGTCTTGAGAGAACAAACAAGGATCCATTCTGTGAAGTCTTGAGAAGGGAAGAGTGATTACTGGGAAGGCCAGGCCCAGTAGAGATCATTCCCAGCCTTCCTGATTCTTCCTCCTTTCTGAAAACTTACCCTGGCAAAGGTGAAGTGGTAGTAGAAAGGGCTAGTGTACAGGGATACAATTAGGGCAAGTGTTTTTTTTTCCCCCTTTAAGCCAAACTAAACATGGCTGCTGAGATGACACTTAGGACAACTGAGCTGTGAAGGATTGCTGGCTCATCACTTAAGCAAAAAGACAACTGGATGATGGTTTCTTAGACTTTTCCAATAATATCGGACATCCCAGAGGGGAGGAGAGGAGGGCTGTTTCTGGTGGAAAGGAATGCTGACACCACAGGGGATATTATAAGCTAAACCAAAATGTTGGGAGAGTTTATGTCCATGTGCTTGTTCATTATGGCCTTTTTTTTTTAAATGCACATCAATGCTGTTTCTCAGGCAGGTTCAAATGGGTGGAACACCAAATATGAATGCTGCTGAAATGAGCCATAGCAGCATGAAACCTTTGGATGTATAGGCCTTTGGGGATTTCCTTATGGGGAAGAAAGGAAATAATGGGAGGATTCTAGGGGAGAAGATTAAAATGAAAGTAGCAGAAGCAGCAGCAGTATTTAAAAGTATGTAAAGAATGTTTTGTCACACGTTAATAACATCTGAAGTGTATTTATTGAGATAGCCTCTGTGTTCTATCTTATGGAAGGATCAGCTCTGATGTCAGTAATTGTACTTACATAATATTAAATATGCAACATATAGGCAAATCTACGTTATTGATATCTCAACTCTCCACTGAAAGACCAGGTGCAAGATTTGGAATAATGAAAGGAATATAATTTAGCAAAGAAATCCATCTAGACTTCTAGATTCTGGTTCATTGGTTGTAAAAGGAGAACTATATGTCAGTTGAGGTTTTTGGTGCTTTTCCAGTGCTACAAAGCACAAGGCTGGAAAATGCCATTTTCTTTTTAAAAAAGTCTGTGTTAATTAAATAAAATCAAATATCCACACTGTAGTTGCTTAGTGATAGTTTACTAATCTCTTCATGGTAAACTGTGTGAATAGAACCAAATGCTTTTCTTTTTTTAAATGTTGTATGGATGCATGGTATATGGGCATGCCAAGTCTTCAGGCAGATCTCAGAGGTTTGCATAATTCTATTGATGACCTGTTAGGACCTTGAGGGGACAAGCTAAACATGTAGTATTGATTAAGCGTACCATACAAGGATTGAGTTATGACTCCTTTTCCTTTAAGAGCAACTCAAGATAAATTGATTTTTTTCTCTGTGTGTCCATATGTGTATATATGTTTCTGTGTATGTGTTGTGTGTGCATGGGTTTGTACACATACACACACACACAGAGAGAGAGAGAGAGTAGGTGACTTTTCTGATCAGCATGAGTAGAAGTCAAAAAGGGAATCAAGTTTAATAGATTTTCCAGCTCCGTACACTGACAAGAATAATATCTCCCATATCATTTTTATTAGAATTAGAGGGTTTCTGTGTTAAACAGCATAAACTGTGTGGTATAGAAGTCTACACAGAGTTGTGTGCTGCTGTTAATTTCATGACCATAGTAGTGCACACGGAACACACTTTAAAGAGCACTTCATGAAATTCCACTTTAAAAACAGATGGGGGGGGGGGAAACAGATGGGGAAGAAAAAATTATTTTAGACATTTATTGTCCAAAGAAACTGTATTTTAATATTGTTTTATAATTTTATATCTGGCAATATGTATTAGTTGTTTTTACAATTTGTATTTTAGCTGCATAACTTTCTTAATTTTGTATAGTTTATATTTTATGAATTCTAGATTATATGCCATTGGCAGGTTGTATGCTGTTTTGATGATGCCTGTAAAGTGCCATGCAAATTTATGGTGCAATATAAATAAACAATAATAATAATAACAATCAGAATCATAATTTACCAAAGCAATTATAGAGAAAGGGCATTTGTACACTTCCATCATTGCTGCTTCAAGGTGTCATAAAGGAGCGCTTGCAAAGCATTACAAGACAGCTATGGTGCAGAAATATATAGATATATAGAGAAGTAGCTATGATAGTCTTGAATATCAGTATGCAAAGGGATCTTGTAGCACCTTTGAGACTGTGTGAAACAAGTTGTAGCCTAAGCTTTCATAGGCTTGGTTCTAATCAGCACTGTGGAAATAATGCGGTTTGACACTGCTTTAACAGCTATAGTGCAACACTATGGAATTCTGGGATTTATAATTTTGTGAAATATTTAAATTTCTCTGTTAGAGAACTGGTGCAAAACCCAAGATTCCATAGCATTGAGCCATGTGGTTAAAACAGTGTCAAACTGCATTATTTCTGCAGTCCAGTTTAAACCTTGGTTTACCTCCTCAGAATTATCCAAGGAGGTAGACCAAGTCTATGAAACCTTACACTCCAACTTCTGTTGTTCAGTTAGTTTCAAAGGTGCTACAAGATCCCTTGGCATAGAGATATTGATACAGATGAATATATATATTTTCTTCAATAAGTGATGCTCTAATAAATGCCACAAACCACTTGGGAAAAAGCCAGTTCTATGGCTGCCTATTCCCTTAGATAACCAAAAGCTATTCTGGTCAAATGCAGATGAAAATTCTGTGGCATATACCTTGTGAAATCAGAAATTATCAGAAAACTCCTAAAACAAATTTGGTTATTTGATAGATGAGCATAATAAAAGAAACATTTTTAGTCTTCCTTTTATTGTTCTTGAAGCCAAAAAGACGTCATTCTTGTTAGATAGAAGTTAAGTGTTTGTTATAAACAGTGTTTGAATTAGCTCTCTTAAGATATTTTTTTTAAAAAAAGAGTAGGTCCTATGAGGAGTCCAGCCTATTTTGATTTGTTTTTGCCAGCACATCCTACCCTTAACCTTGATTATATGTTAAGCCCTTAATGTAACCTTGATGCTGAAAAGAAAGATCATGGAAAAGGCTAAGGCAGTAAGACTGGGCTTGACATGTGTCTTTATTTTTGTTTCACACAGGGAGTATTCACTTCAGTGTAGGGCCAGCAAGCAGGAATGTGTCATGGTTTAGATTAGAAAATGGCCACATTGCGTTGAAAATGCAACACAGAGAGAATGGACAGTTTTGCTAACAAACAGCCTAATATCCCAACCATATTCTTAACTTGCTAATCGCCCGCTAGCAAAATGCACAGATAATTACCATCCCAGTAAACTGTCAGTAAACTTGGGAGGAATTAAATCCTTAAGGAAGGAGCCCATAGCCCTGGAGGAAGGCTGAGTGCATGTCTCCTTGTCATCTTTTCGGCTCATCTCAGTAGTCCCACTGCTCGGATGTGTTGTCATAGCAACACCATCTCTTGCCTCATATGGGAAAGATTAGCTCTTACTGTGCAGTGGAGAGCATGTAGGGGAAGTCAAGCTAATCCCTGGGTCCACTGCAAGAAAAAGGTTGGACCTCGCCTGAGGGATGCTGTATCTGCAATGATAGAATTGGCCTGCCACAGACTCTGGTATTTAAGTTGAAGAGCAGAATTCACAGTAAGTGTCAGGTCCTCCCGAGTGGAATATTGGATCAGGGTTTTCTAAGTCTCGTTGAAAAATATCCCATGCCCCCAGTGAAATGACATTAGACAGCGATGTCTGGAATATCAATATATACACTGATTTAAGAGGCATTTTAAATAGACGTTCAAAGCTTCTGTTTCATAAATAAACCAAGGGGAGGAATTGCCCGCAACTCTATATTCCTATAACAATCGCTGTGTAGCAGTGATGAACTTGTATTACAAACTGGAGTGAACACCAAGTGTATTAAATGCTTCAGTGTATCTATTGAACATTTGAAAATCCCCAAAGGTCAGGCTGAGAAGGAGGTGAGAAAGCATGTGGAAAGCTATTTATATATACTGAAGCAATTCCTCCTTCTCAAGCACTGAACAATCCATTTTGAACATGCAAATTTAGACATTACTTCAGTGTTGATTTATGATCTTAATTTTAAAAAGGGGTAAGCAGCACTATACAAATACTTTTTTTAAAAGATAGTTTTTGAATGATTCAGTACACCAAGTGAACTATTACTGTGTCTCTCCATTATATTAGACAGGATGAAAAATAAATATTTTAATTGTTCATATTTTTAATGTATCTTTCCCTTCTGATATTCCCAGAAGCAGATGAAGTATTCTGGCAGTTAGCCAGAATCTTTCTAGAAAAATCTGAAATCAATAAAGCTTTCCTCCAGTTCTTGGCTTCTGCTAAAGTACTTGGCTGACACAAACTATCAAACTCTATGTAAGGTTTTGGTGTAAGCACTAATGACAAAAGAAATTCTTTGTGAATACCATTTAATGTATGTGTATGGTATGCAGGCACATGCATTGAACTGAAATATTCATGAGACATAGTACATAAAATTTAAATACAAGTACATGAACTATAAAAGGATTGATATACAACATATGTGTTTTGTCTTGATTTTCTTTGTAGAACAAAACATTATGTATATTGTAATATACATTTAACAGAGTAAGTGTGATGTAGTGGTTTGAGTCCTGATCTAGGACTCCTGGAGACCAGGGTTCAAATTGCCACTAGGCCATGAAAAACCTTCTAGGTGACTTCAGGCAAGTTGCTTTCTCTCAGCCTAAGAGAAGCAATGGCAAACATCTTGCCAAGAAAGCTCTGTGACAGGTTCGCTTTAGGATTGCCATAAATCAAAAATAACTTTAAGGAATATAACAACCACAACAAATAGACATTTACGGCACACTTAAGTTCTATTAGTTATAGTACCGAATGTGAGCCAGCATGGTGTAATGGTTTGAGTGTTGGACTGGGGTTCTAGAGACCAGGGTTGTGATCCCCTTTCAACCCACTGGCTGACCTTGGGCAAGTCACATCTTCTCAGCTTCAGAGGTTGGCAAAGGCAACTCCTCTCTGAACAAAATTTACAAAAACAAAACAAAACAAAACAAAAACCTGTGATAGATTCACCTTAAGGTCACTATAAGTCAGAAACAACCTGAAGACACACAACAACAGTAGCATTAGCAATAGCAAATACATTTCTATACCACTTATCAGTGCACTTAAGCACTCCCTAAGTGATTTACAATGTGTAAGCTAATTGTCCCCAACAATCTGAGTACTCATTTTAGCAACCTCAGAGGATGCAAGCCTGAGCCAAGCTTGAGCCCTTGGCTGGTATTGAACTCACAACCTTGTGGTTTGTGAGTGAATGGCTGCAGTACTGCACCACCAGGGCTTGTTCAGTAGTATTGAACAATGTCAGTCATTGCAATAGTTGACATACACATGTATAAATGTTAGAATGTCCAAATACCTAAAAGGGTTAAAAAATTGATCACGCCTAAAAACTCATATAAAATTAACTAAAAAGTTAAAACAAATACAAATAAAAGTTAAATAAAAACAAATTATGTATAACAAACTACAGTCTACAACAATCTAAAACAGAGTGGGGAGAAAGGAAGGGATAGTTGGAAATGTTTAAATGAACTCATCACCGTGGCATGGAACCCCATTTTGCATGATAAATTGGTCTCTCAGTCGAGCAGCTTTTACAAAAAATTTTGCTACACAGCACCCTAGATGTCAATTCTCACCAGAAAGGAAATAGAACCATTTGACAATAGGTCAATCTAACCAAAAATGGTTGTAAAAGGTGGGCTCTCTTGTTATCATAAAAGCAACAGTCAAATAGGATGTGTGTAATGTCCTCGACAGCAGGAGCACCACAAATGCATGTTATAGTATAAGTTTTTAAATTTCTAAAATATTTTTGATGAAGTAAAATGACACTACTGTCATATAATCAAATTGAATATCTTCTGTTGTTTCACTGTGAAATATACCTCCATGCCTTTCCACAGAGGGAGACTGATGAATGTGCTAGAAGTTTTAAAACTTTCTCAAATGAAGTCACATACTGTCATAATTGTGTATCAAAATAGGTTACCAATTCACTCTGAAGTAATTCACAGAAGGCAAATAATTTGTCTTTTTCTTTTGCTAACAGTCACTATTTTATAATGGTTTTCATTTTTAAAAGATCTTGCATCAATGGTAACATTTTTTTTCACTGGCAGAGAAAGAGGAATATGGATGGGGAGCTTGACACACCCTTATCCACTCACAACTCTTTTATGCTGGCATCTCCAACTAGTGATCAGGATTAAGATTCTGTTTACAAGGTAACTGTTGGATGGACATGAACTCTGGTTGGAAGCTCAGCAAGCTGTGCATTGATACTGAACTCTGGTTCACATTCCAAGAATGATTCTAAGCTGTTGTATAGAACTTTGCTCCTAAAATCACATTCAATCTATCCCTGTCTAAACAGATGTTCTGTACTGTTTAATTCCTCTTACTCTTGGGGAAGTGCGCATAAGATTAAGACTTTAATTTACTATTTAAGCAAAAGCACATGTATTGATAAAGCCATGTATAGTAATTTAATAAGCTTGTACAGTGCAATTAAACACATAATGATTGTTCTCTGTCTTAATAGGGTCTGATAAAACTCCAAATTCTATAGTGTACAGCAAGGATAACATGGGGCCCTCCAAACGATTTTCCATAATCGGTGGTGTTTTCCGTCAATTTAGATGTGATACGATTGGTGATCCTTTGGGAAGTTCTTCCAACACTCTTTAACCTAGCACCCACTAATTTTAAGGGGGAACTGTTTTAACATTGCGATTACTATCTGTACCTTTATTGCTGTCACTAAACCCACTATGATTTGATATTATATGCTTTTTTCTCTAAAGAGATAAATTATTCTAGATCAGAGCATTATGCTTTTTTAAAAAGATAATCATGCTTATTCCCATTGTATGGTTGCATATGATACAATAATTACAGAAATCAGTGATACCTATGTAATAGTAACACATGATTTGTTTTTTTTCCTTTATTTATTTATTTGCTCAAGACTTAACAAAAATTCATAACATCCGATATATATTAGTACAAAGATTTCCAACGTCTTGAACTTAATCTTCCCCACCCCCATAAATAAACCCACCCTATCCCCACCCCCTCTGATATATACATTGTTTTCTTGAGCATTAATTTCTTATCAAGCAATGCTGAAAAAGTAACCCTCTTTTGACATTGTCTCTATCGATCTGTGCGATTTGACTATTATCCACGACTCTATTCTCCATAAACATTTCCCTTCCAACCGGAGGTATATACTTAGTGTACTGGAACTATGTACATTACAGTCCTGATAACATGTCCCATATATAATCTTTACACAGAAGTTTTATAATCGATAACCATAGTCCGTATCCGTTAGCTTACTTATATTTACCTACAAACTCATACAGTCTTTTCCAGTCATTCTCCCAATCTTGAGACCATCTATCACTTCTTCGCAAAGTTAGTTTATCTAGTTGAACCATACTTAGCCATTTTTCCAGCCATTCCTGCATTGTAGGGATATTCTTATCTTTTCGTTTTTGGGCATAACATAATCTCGCTGCCGTATAAGCATATAATAGAATTTTCAAATATCTACGTTCTTGTTTTTCTACAATAATATTCAAAAGATAACTCTCTGGTTTAAATTTAATCTTAATTTGTAGAATCTTTTGTGTTATGTCATGGACTTCTTTCCAGAATTTATTAACTGATGGACATGTCCACCAAACATGATATAATGTAGCCTACTTACTTTGACATTTCCAGCAATTGCTGATGCTACTGCCTTGCATCTTTGCAATTTTATTATGTGAATAATGCCAATGATAAAGCATTTTGTAGAAATTCTCTTTAACGTCCATGCTATCAGTGAATTTTAAATCTTGTCCCCATGTTTTATGCCAAGTGTCAATGGAAATAGAGTATCCAAAATTTTGTGACCACTTCACACAGGCTTCCTTTATTATTTCCGTTTCTGTCTCTCTTTTTAACAATTTATACAGTGGTACCTCAGGATACGAAATACCCAGGTTACGAAATTTTCGGGATACGAAAAAATCCCATAGGGAATCATTGTTCCGGGTTACGAATGTTTTTTCGGGTTACGAAAAAACTTTTGGTGCTTTTTTCGGCTTTTTCGCACGGAATCGCGGCTTTTCCCCATTAGCGCCTATGGCAATTCGGCTTACGAAGGCTTTTCGGGTTATGAAAGCGGCCGCGGAACGAATTAATTTCGTAACCCGAGGCACCACTGTATATTTTAGCTATGGTTGTGTCTTTTGAATACAGTAATATCTCATCTAATTCGTTCTCTCCTTCCTCAATTCCATAAATTTTTAAGTCAGACTTTAATCTCTCCACTAATTGATAAAAAGTAAACCAACTCATGTTATACCCGAGAGCTCTTAATTGTTCTATTGATAACATTTGAGGATTATTGCCTTCCCATTCCAACAGAGTTTTATATCTGATTGTATTTTGGGCTTGTTCTCGCCCATAACCCTAAGCCTCTTGATACGAAGTCCAGACTGGTAGTTTCTTATAGAATTTCTTTTTGATCTTTACCCATGTTACATAAAGTGCATTCCTAATCACATGATTAACAAAATCTTTATGTTTTTCTTTTCTATCATAACATGGTTGTGTATGATACAATAATTACAGAAATCAGTGATACCTATGTAATAGTAACACATGATTTGATTTTTTTAAAAAAAATATGACTTTTCAGAATAACAAGAACAGCCAATTTTTGTAAGTAAAATAAGCAGAATAAGAGAAAAGAAGTTACATAAATTCTATGCATGTACTATTTTATCCTACTCTTTTTGTTTCTTCTGTTACTACAAGACGCCATCCTCTCTTGGTCGCTAAGAATCCTGGCAGTCATATCTCTGTTGTTATCATAATAAGAACTCCAAAACAAAAATATATGTGTTTTTGTATATACAGACTACAACTAGTGTTAAGTTTCACAGAATGTAAACCCATGTAACCCAAAATCGCTGGTGAACTGGTCTTATCTGTCTCTGAACAGAAAGAAATTGAGCAATGATTTTGTTTTTAAGGGTTTTTTTTAATGGTACTGTTAACATAATGGGACACTGTTCCAGGAAAGAAACCTGGCTAGAACATTTAAAAAACATATTTCAATATTTCTAAGTTACAGTGCTTCTGACTTTATATGAGGACAGTCAGTGAAATGGTTTCCTTAGTCGCCATGTGTACCACTGACAGCGTGTGGTGAGTTGCATCTGCTCATGTGAAATGTACTGATACAGTACATATTTGCACTCATATACCTTACTAATGTTGTAATTGTAGCTGAGTGCCTTGAAATTGTTTCTGACTTATGCCCCCCCCCCGCCAAATTGAAGCTATGACAGGTTTTTCTTAGCCAACTTTTCAAAGGGGATTTGCCCTTGCCTTCCTCTGAGGCTGAGAGGGTGTGACTTGCCCAAGGTCACCTAGTAGGTTTCCATGGCAGAGAAGGGTTTCAAACACTGGTCTCCCATTGTCCTAGTCCAATACTCAAACCACTACACTATGCTGGCTGTCAGATGTTTTGTCACTTTATTATTATTTTTTTACATCTTAAAGCATAACTAATCTGAATCCAGGCTACAATCTCATTTGGGCATAACATTCATAGTTTAGCATTGCAGGAATGAATCTCGCCTCCACTTGGCATAACACCTTTCCAACTTAGTCCCTGGTGGCTCATAACAGTAGCAGCACTGAATCTATAGATAAGATCTAGACTCTTGGATAGCTCCACTGAACTTTGGACTAAAATCCAGAACATATTCACTGCCCAGTACAGCTACAGAAGCCTCCCTTTCCATATTTGATTAACCATGGCTTGCTTTGTCATATGAACACAATAAATTGTGATTACTCTTAACTCTGGTTTGTTTGAGACAAGGCAGGTTTATATTATGGGTTCTGAAACTAGGGTTGCCATAAGTCTGGACCTCCAAACCGGGACAAATGTAGGACAAAATTTTCAAATGTAGGACACACGAAAAAAATTGATGGTTTTAAAAAAATGTTAATATAAATTCTTGTTTCTTAGGCATGATCAAAATGGAGGACATTTGGGCATTATTCCTAGACAGATGACAGAAATGTACTTTCCTTTTTGGCCAATCTCCCCTCCCGCCATTCCAAACAGCACATTTGGGCATTGAACATGGCTTTACTTAACATGGCAATCTCTTGCATATTTCAGAGGCTTATTGCATAATCAAACTCTTTGGGTTTGAACATGCCTATGCATACTGAATATGTCAAGGGGGTTTAACAAGAAGTTGGGTTGGCCCTCGGATTCAACTGTACTTCTCAGAAGTGTGTATTTGGTCAAGGGACTTTGGTTTTCCCCCCCAATGCGCATGAGTTGTAAGAATCAGACGCAACTTACATTGGTCGTGCCTCAGAAGCTGGCTCATATCATCATCACATCATCATCTCATCATCATCATCAATCATCATCACCACTATCCTCTTCCTTTCTTCCTCTTTCCTCCTTGTCTTTTTTCTCCTCCATCCTCCTTCCTTCCTCCCTCCTTTCTTCTTCCCTCCTTCCTCCCCCTCCTCCCTTCCTTCCTCCCCTTCCTCCTCCTTCCTCCTCCTCCTCCTCCTCCTCCCTCCTCCTCCTTCCGCCCTTCCTACTCTTTCCTCGTTCCCCCCTCCCCCCTCCCCTTCCTTCCTCCCTCCTCCTCCTCCTTCCTTCCTTCCTCCGTTCACCTCCTTTCCTCCTTCCTTCCTCCTCCTTCCTTCCCCGTGCCTCTCCTTCCTCCCCCCCCTTCCTTCCTCCTCCCTCCTCCTCCTCCTTCCTTCCGTTCCTTCCGTTCCTTCCTTCCCCTCCCCTCCTCCTCTGCCTCCAAGGCCCAAGCGGAGGAGGTGGGTGGGTGGCTGCCTTGGCGCGCTCCCCCACGCGCCAAGGCAGGCAATCAACCACCCCCACCTCACGTGCCTCCGTGCGACCACGCTAAGCGCTTGCCTTGGACCCGGGAGGCAGAGGCAGAGGAAGAAGCAGAGGTTGCCGTGCCTAGCTTGGCGCTCCCACCGCGCATGCGCCAAGGCATCAGGCAGGCATCCAACCACCTCCGCTCAGCCTCCTCCTCGCTGCCTCCGCCTCCTGGGCCCAAGAAGTGCCCAGCATGGAGGCCCGTGGAGGCGGAGGAGGCAGTGGGTGGCTGCCTGCCTGCTGCTTGGTGCGCGCGCGGGCGGGCGGGGGGGGAGCGCGCCAAGCCAGGCAGGCAACTCTGGCCTCCTCCTCCACTTGGCGCGGCCTGGAAAGGAGAAGAGGAGAGGAGGAGAAGGAGGTGTGCCTCCTGCGCACCCGCACCCCCCCCCCCACCTCCCCGCCACCCTCCCCCGCCTCCCCTTGCGGCCGTGCCAACCCACTCCTCCTCGTCCAGCTACGCAGCTGCGCGCAGGAGGCACACCACACCTCCTCCTCATTTCCCCACGCGGCCATGCGCCTGGAAGGGGCGGAGGAGGAGGTGGGTGGTGCAGCCGCGCAGGGAGGCAGGGGAAGGTGGGTTGGCACCGCGCGGGCCCCAAACCGGGGGCTGGGGGTCAAACCGGACCGGGACCGGGAGGGGCCCCCAAAAGCGGATTTGTCCCGGGGCCCGTCGGGATATGGCATCCCTATCTGAAACTGACTTGTTTTAACAAACAGGAGTTATGATTAATTGTTCTTTATGGCTTGGGCAACATACTAAACTGCAGTTAATATAAAACAGAAGCAGCAACTTTTAATCTGTGCCAAAAGATGAGAGGAGAGGAGAACCAAGCAAATCTAAAGCTTTCTGCAGCTTTTTTAGTGCTAAAATGTGGTGAGTGTGCTTGTATGATACATCTTTGACTCATTTGTCATACTGATACATGTGATAAATGCTTTGTCACTTCATATTTCTATATCTTAGAATATAATTGTTCTGTACCTAGGCCATGAGTTTGTATGAACATAACATTCATAGTATGCATCATGAATTTTGTGCATTTTGGCTGGTCCAATAAAACTATCACTGTTTTGTTGATTTTGAATGTTATTATATTTTTTGTTATATGGCCTTGCCTCACTTTAGTTTCACACACTCCTGACACCTTTACTTCCAGTGTAGCTGGTAGTTTCACACAGTGCTTTTTATGCTAGCTGATGTTCAGGCCCAACACTTTTTCTCCAATGTGCCAAGAAATGGCATCATATTTGTGCCCATGACCTTTCTTTCTTTCTTTCTTTCTTTCTTTTCTTGAAAAAGACTGGCAGCCAGTGGACCAGGGAACACAACTGGTCCAAGGGACACCACTGGTTTAGCACTATGGTTTAGCATTATGTCTGCACTTGGCATTTTCTAAAGGAACCTTTTCTAACTGAAATCTAAGTATATATCTCAAAACTTGTGATGTGTGAAACAGTCCGTAAGATTCAAGTATTGCTAAAAGGTAATAGAATTGGCTACTAAACAGAATTAGCAATGGAAGGTGGCAGCGGGGAAGACTGTTTTGTTTCAATAAGTATAAGCCTTTGGGAACTGAGTGTATACGGGAAAAGAGTTTTTAATAAAGTGTTATATTGTCCATAATTTCTTTTTAACTGGTATCTTCTTAAATTGCTCTTAATTCTATTGACATTTTAACCTTTGTATGTTTTTTGGGGCATGACTTTTTATGGGTGTCATTTTATTTTTGTGAGGTTCTTTGGGTCCAGGACTGGGGAAAGGCATGATGTAAAATAAATAAATCTGTAGGAAAATCTCAAAAGCACTTACCACATTTGCAAAAAAAGGAAAGAAAGAAGAAGAAGAAGAAGAACAAATACTGCAAAGTGACTTACTGCTTTATCACATTAGGGGGCAAACAGGATTTAAACAAGAGTTAAATGAGAGTTAAACAGGAAATGCCTGGTGTTTATCACACAACATTTTCTGTTTAACTCTTGGTTAAATCCTGTTTGCTCCCTAGTTTGATAAAGCAGATAGAATGTTAAGATGCAGAACAACTCTTCCATGTAGTGGGTTGAATTAGTTCAGAGATGGTCAACTTGTGAGTAGCAGTTTGGGAAATCTGAGGAAAAACTACAGTAATCTTTGAAAAGTTGTTTTTCACCATGACATCAACTGCCCCAGAATGAAACATACTAAATTGTGGGAATTAGTTACCTTGGTAACATGTGGAGGAAAGCTTATCAAGGTCGCCATGCTATTTTTTGCTTCATTCTTTTATGATAACAAATGATTATATTTGTGTGGAGAAAATATATTTACAGCCTTTCTGAAGTCTATTTTGAATACATAAGATGCATATGGCAAAAAGTGCAGGATACATCTAGGTTTTTGATTTTATATAGAATAAAGGATAGCAGAGACTGTTTATATTATCCCCTCAAACCTGATAATGGAGATGGTACAGTAAAAAAAAAATCATTGCAGATTCACCTGCACTTAGACAAATGTGTGGGTGGAACTACCCATGTCATTGTGGAAAAATCATGTCCTGAAATGTTCAGCAGCAATTACATTTCAGATCCACTAATGCATTTGAGTATACACTATGGAGTGATTCCACATGTTCCTTTCTTTTAAACAAAGGTGTGATTCCCTTTCAAATGGAAGGAAATTTCCTTCCTTCAGAAGAAGAGAGCTTTTGAATCCAGCTCTACAGTTTTATACTCTGTCATATTGTTTTGAAGAACTGTAGTTTGTAGCAATGTGTTTAAAATCTTTTGTCTGATATGGCTTAAGCAAGTGAGCCATGATGTCACATGCAAATTGGGAAGACAAATTCTTCCTTTTTCATCCGTCCAGGTCATTAACCACTGGGCTCTGATGGAAATTTCACTTACTGCTCTTAATGTCATTATTACCAAGGACTAGCAGTTTTCAGTTGCATGGTTGACAATACCGTGTGAGTAGAAATAGGGTACGTGTGTTTGTGTGTATTCATGTATTTTGTTTAGGCAGTGATAATGTTGATGACATGCCATTGAAAATCTGTACATCTATGTGTGTTTCATAGATGATTCAGCTGCAGAGAGTTTTAACGGCAATGAGACTGCAGGACACAATTCCAGTGCTTCAGGGGGAACACACTGCAGGGAAGTGGCAGAAGTCAACAGTAATGGCAAAACAACTCTGGAACCGGATGACCAGCCTCTGAACTTGAGTGACAGCCCCTTCTCTACTCAGCTCACTTCAGAATACAGGTTAGATGACCAAAGCAGTGATGGAAAGAACAAGTACAAGAACATCCTAGTATCTGATCTTAAGATGGAGCAAGAGGCAAAAGAAAATGGAAGCAAGGTAAGATGCTTCCATGTTCACAAGATATTATAAGAGTTTAGGAAGGTGAAACATTTACTGTAATGGTTCAAGGACTTTCAAGTTAGGAAATAAGCAGAGTTAGCTGGCACCTAGCTCTCTCTGCTGTTTGTGCTTACAAGTCATATTTACATGCTATTAATGCGAGCAATACCAATTTTTTTTAAAAAAACTGAAATATATTTTTTCAAAAGTTTCTGGTAGCAAATATTTGGAGAAAATATTTTCTTTGCAAATCAGATAAATACCCATATTAAGTCAAGCTGGTATTAAAGTTCGTCAGCATTTATATGTATGCAAGCACATGTTTGAATTAAAATTGTCAAGGTTGTTTTAAGAAAATGACATTTTCAAAAGAATTTCCTCCCCACTATTCCTATTGTATTACTTGGAATAAAACAAGGAAACTCTTTGAAGATAAATACAGTTAAATAGCAACCATGGTAGAGAGACATTTGTCATATATGTTGCTGTAATTAGAATGCGAAATTATTTAATCTAATAGGATTCTGATACTTTCTGCTGCTGTTGCTGACAATTGAATCCTTTAGGGGGGGAAAATCCTGTCCGGCCCATTGGACTCCAACATTTATGTAACTGAATATAGAAAGTAGGAATAATTTTAATGCTTTTAAAATTCCATCAATAAAATATAACAGGCTACTTTAATGAATCACTGAATGCTACTGTGTTTGTTGCTGTTTTGCATGGTTTCTCAACATTAGTATGAGGATGCAAATGGTTTCGTAAGTGTTTGGAAATGGGCTTGAAATTAGTTGGATTTATTTCAAGTAAATATGGTTAGGAATAGGAACATTGCTAATATTGCGCATACTCAAAGACCTGGCTTAATAAACTACAAACACTGAATTAATTAAATGAAAGCAGACTCTTTATGTGCTTCTGGGGATGTTGTTCCTATGGGTTTGTTTTTTTATAAGCCAATAAACAGATGACATTGATAGGTACATGCACATACTTTTGCCTAAGGTGTAATTCAGCCATTTCATATAGTTGGCGAAATAAGCATAAGATGGAAAGAAGAATATTAAGATGACAATAAATTATTATTAAAATAATCATCTTTTTCTCTTGCACTACAAGTCTGAAATCCATATAGAATGACAAATTAGGGAAATATGTATTGAATACCAGTGAGTAGATTTAAACATGGGTTCACATTCCTGCTCTGTCATGAAGCTTGTTTATCCCAGGAAAGTCATTTGAGGAGTTTTTGTGATAATAAAATGTGATGATTCTACGCATCATATTTTGAAACATACTGGAAAGAAGATGGGACACAAATGTGATTGGTGTTTTTTTAAAAATAAATAAATATAAAGCTACATATTATAATAACAAATAGTTTAATGTTAAGCACTACTGAATATGAACAAGTAACTCATTACTAATGAAAACTGAATCTAAGAATGGTAGTAAGCAATGATGCTTAAACACTTGCTTAGGGTAAAAAGAGAGAACATCTTAGATATGGATATGTTGGCCCGAAATAGATGGGCCAAAAGGAGTGGCTTCCAGCTGTTTTGACAGTGTGGCGTGCAGGTGACATATGCTCCCGAAGCATCTGGAAGTGGGTCTGAGGATGCCTAAGGCGATTGAAAGCAGCTAGAAAAAGGAGTGGCAAAAAACCACTCCTGCGAGCAGCTCATTCTAGACCCACGGCAGCAGCCTACTTCAGGAGTGGGCAGTTGCCATGCTTCTGGGCTGATTGTGGCCTGATTGTGGCTTGAGCAGCCAGAGGCTGTGCCTAGTCACCCATCTGTTTCACCCCTACATTTCACTTTAGTTTCAATTAACTTTCCTTCTAGTCTAAGAAAGACTGTAGACTTTTCTTATGCATAAATTACCAGAAGGTTATTACAAGTTCAAGAGCCACAGTGGTGTAGTGTTTGAGATTGGACTACGATCAGTGTTTGATTCCCAGCTCAGCCATAAAACCCACTGGGTGGATTTGGGCAAGTCACATTCCCTCGGCCACATGGATTCCCTCAGCCACATGATAGGTTCTCTTTAGGTTCTCTTTAGGTTCTCCATAACTCAGAAATGTCTTGAAGGCACACAACAATAACAACTACAGGTTCATTCATTTTAAAGGTTCAATTTACCTATCAAAGTTAACAGAGACAGCAAAGTACAATAACATCTAAAATGCACAAAACAGTTATACCTTTTTTGGGCTAGTCAAAATGCATAAAATAAGTTTTGCAAGATTTTAAAACTCCATTGGCTTCCTCATCAAAATGTATTGCTTGTGGGATCTTCTAACATGATGAACTATTCATACAGTTGACTACTAGGTTTGAGTCTTGAGTGAGCAGGAGTCATATTTTATCAGGATACACTATTGTGTGGAGCATTATACAGTACTTGCATTTAGTTGAACACAGGTAGAGCTTCCATTCAGACCTCATCTCACGGCTATTTCTTTTTCACAGTGCCTTTGTTATGAAGTGATAACAGGCCCTCCTTTTGGCTCTAGGAAGCCCCCAGTTTGGATTTTTGAACTTGAAACTAGGCACTGGAACTTGGATGACTACTGTCAAATTTTGAGGATATATATATATATATATATATATATATATATATATATATATATCTTTTACTAAACTGTTCTACCCCTTTCCTAATTATGACTTGAAACTAGGCAGTGCAACATGCAACATGGACAAGGGCCAAAAACACTCTTAATTTTTTAGGAATCTGTAATGATTTCCTGATGAATTATGGCTGCTCTGCTTTTTGCTTCTAGCAGTTCCTCCACTTGGAAATTTATCTTCAAACTTGGCACCACAAGTTGGATAACAACCAAAAATATTCTGTCAAATTTTGAGGCATTAGCAAGATACCCCAATGAGTTATGACAACCAAAGACAGACCTGCAGACATTCTCTCATGTTATTATAAATGTTTGATTCTTAATTCTGTGTTGGGGCAAATGTGTTATGGAATACATAACAATGCACTGCATTCTGTATCACTGTCAGAAGTAATAACTATAATAATTTTCTGATAGTTGTTTTTATAAGTGAGATGACAGGTGAATTCCCCAGAAGCCAAATACAAATACAACGATATGGATCAAATACAACAGAAGTGATCAGAAAGTTACAGTGCTTTCAAGTCATGTTTAAAGTTGAGTTTCAAGACTGGGAGCCAAAGGCCTGTTACAAACGGGCCTTTGCTCTGCCCCCAGTACGTACTAGGGGTTGGCCAAGGACGCAGCTTCCAATCAGGCCTCACCCCAGTACGTACTGGGGGCGTAAAAATGATGGTGCCCTATACACATGGGCGGCGCCATTTTGATGTGATGGACACTTAGTGTCTGCACATCGTGGCACAGTTGTGATGCTGCAAGTGCGCCATTACTACTGCACCACAAGAAGAACCCACTTTTTGCAGGTTCTTTTTGCTGCGCGGGGAAGCCGCGCGGTTTGTCCGCTGCGGCTCCCTTGCACAGCAAACACGGGCGCCAGCAGAGTGCCCTTTTTGGGTGCTCTGAAAAGCACCAAAGTTAACAGGAAAAAATAGTGGTGATAGACAGTGTTGGGTGTATAATAACTAGAAAATCTAGAAGATGTGCACAAAGTTAGGCTAAAACAATTAAAATTATACTCAGAACCTGTATATTTGATGTGTGGTCCATTGTTTTGACTGTGCATCAAATCAGTGGGTTCTGGTTATAATTTAAAATGAGGTTTGAAGAGTTGGTTAGAAGAGCAGCTGAAGATTATACCTGTACTGAATTAGGTAAGTTGGTGTTGGTTGTGCAAGTGCTTGGAGGGATAGGTTGCTGTGCCTGCTGAGGGGAACAACATACTGGTGCAGAAAGCTGAATTTATATTTTGATTGCTGACCCTGCCATTTGTGCTACGTCCATGACATCATTCACTTCAAGCATCAGGCAAGACTTGCTCCTGAGAGCGCAAGGAACATTTTTCAGAGGGGAACAGCAAATTCATTAGGTATGATCCCTGCACTTTAGGGTGAGTGTTGCCTGCTACTCCTAAGAAAAGCTTTTGAAAGATCTTTCAGCCTCAAGCCCATTGCCTAATATATTTGTTTGTTGTTCCCCTCTGAAAAATGGGCCCCACACTTTGGGAGCAAGTCCAGAAAACGAGCCCCATACTCTGAGGGCGAGTGTACAAAAATGCTTCTGCAAGATACCCCCCCCCCTCAGTTCCTGCTTTTCAACAGATTCCATTGTCAGACAGGGTCCCAATCCCTAATTTTTCAAATAAGTGGGCACTTCCTGTACAGCAAATGTAAGGTCCCCCTTCCCTCACATTACCAGTAGGTACAAAGCAGTAAGATGAAAATATTGTTCAAAGGAGGAAGACTGTTTTCTGTTCTGTTATATTTCTGGATGAATATGTTATGTTACTGAACCAAGGCCAGCAGGTCAATTCCTAAAAATATATGTGAGTTGAGTCAAGTGAGTGTGCCATTTATTGTGGAGTTGAGTCCAACTGAGTCACCGAAGTGACATGAATACAACTTGAGTCCACAACATTATACCAAAGGCCTCCTCTGCACCTAAATTGGCTCAGGAAGAAACAGAAACATGCTGAGAAAGCCTCACACACCCCTTAGAAGGCATTTGGGGGCAAAACATTTTTTAAAAAAAAATGCAAAAATTTGTTTTGATTTCTAGGGGTGGGGGCTGCTAAACATGGTGGAAGTGCCCTCACACCACAGAACATTTCAGAGCAAAAGCTTTTTGAGCCCTGGAGGCCACAAAAATGGCCCTGGAGTGTTTATCACTCAAGGACCACTCTTTGCACACCTCTGCTTTAAAAGGTATTCAAATCACCTAGAAAAATTAATTATAAATGCATGTATATATATATATACACACACACACACACACACACATACACACACACAGAGAGAGTCAAACGTCTGTTATCAATAGTAAAAATGTTGTTAATGAGAGCTAGCAAGGAAGGACTAGAAGATGAAAATAAGTTAAAGTGAAGACACAATCACAAAGGACATCCCCAAAAGACCTTCACACAGGTATGGAAAACAAATCCAAGAATGACTGAAAATAATGTCCCTTAAAAAAGGAGTTCCAGAACTTAGATTCAGTGAGATGCAGATTTGTTTGCACAACAAGGGTGCTGCTGCTGATCTTAATATTCAGATAGTCTCTTATTAGAAAAAGGCCTTCACTTGATGTTAAAACACTTCAAAATGTTCCTCTACTGATTAAACCCAGCCCCTGTTTTTATATCTTTTTTTTTGCTAGAGATAAAAGTAAGTGATATAAGCTTACACTTACTAAGATAAATGAGACCCTTTGCTAGAATACATGAATAAACCTTCTTCACCTCAGTTGCATCCTTATTTCTGTATATGCTATGGAAATATGCCACAGCAAGGTTGGAATTCTAAATGCAATTACTGAGAATAAGTCAACTAAACATAGTGGTATTTACTTTCAAGTAAATATCCTTGTGACTATACTTTGTCCCTTTCATAAAGAGGTCTTTAGATAAAATGAAACTGGTGGAAACTCTAGGCTGAAGTATATATGTATTCAAAGTATTCAGAGTATCTCATATGTATTGTTCAACAGTATTATGCAAGCAAGTGACTATTACAATATCTTGTATCAGAATATGGGCTTAGTCACTGGTTGCTCTGTAAAAAAGTGGCAAAAATTAAATTAGCTGTCTTTGACCTAGGCCTGGTACAGACCACCCAAAAAGTGCGGTCTGCTGGCACCCTGATTTGCTCTGTGAGGAAGCCGCAGCGGACAAACTGCACAGCTTCTTTGCGGAGCAAAAAGAACCCGCAAAAAGCAAGTTCTTTTTGCAGCACCATAATGATGCTGCAGTGCACCAATGGTGCACTCGCGACATCATTATGGTGCTGCGATGTGCAGATGCTAGGCATCCGTCGTGTCAAAATGGCAGCACCCATTTGTACAGGGTGCCACCATTTTTATGTACAGAAGAAATACTAGGGTTGCGGGGCATCTGTAAGCGACACCCCGAGGCAACCCTAGCACGTCATCAAGACGTGCCATGAGGCCCGTCTGTACCAGGCCCTAGTTCTCAAATCATGCTAAGCTTGTAAACCATACATCCACATGCAGCCTCTTTCTTCCCATTTCATTCTCCAGGTGGCAGAGCAACCAAAACTGTGGTCAAGTGGTTCCAAACAAGCTAGGATTCATAACATGAGAGTAAACCCAGGTTTAAAGTTTGCTTCTAAACCTGACTTGTTTGGAAACATCAAGCCTTAACTTCCATTTATAGATAATGCAATATATGCTTAAATGTTTGATTGTAGCTTCTTTTCTTTCTTGAGTAGCAATGTAATTGTGCTGCTATTTCAGCATTGCAAATGAGGATGGATAATGTGTGCAGTTTGCTAACTCCTAAGCATGTTTAAACAAAAAGTTTCGAGATAGCCACCTCTGTGTGTGTGTGTGGTTGTGTGCACGCACGCGTGCAACATTGCATTTTTCTCCAAGCCCAGCAATCTTGCACAACTCCCCTCCAACAAAAACCACATGGGGTTTTGAACTAAACTACTTTTGGAAGGGTTGCACCCAAAATGGTTATATTGGTTGGAGTGAGTGAGAAGGAGGCTGTTTGCCATTGTAGACATTGTAGACAAAACCAGGAATTTGGGGCTTCGTGATACCTATAAATGTAACTAAGATGAACATATTCAATTCTTCAGTGAAAAATTATTTGAAATGTTTGATTTTAAAATTCTTATTGCTCCAACTATTTCGTGTAAACAAACTAGTAGACTCTGGTTAGTTGTTTGCCATGATAAAACTCCATTGCAGTCATATTGCTTTCTATCAGTTAACCTCTCAAAGATTTGTTCAATAAATTTATGTTAGACGAGAAGAGTCATTTTCAAAAAATTACCCTATCAAATCAGTTACATGAAAAGAGCTATTTCATGCCTTGAACAGATTTTATATAACCATCACTTTAGCTTTTCTGGCCTTCGATCAAGCTGTGAAGTGAAATTATATTAAATAAATATGGAAAGATTATCTCTTAGTCCTGTGCTATATAGTGCTTTGCATAATAATGAGAAAGCACAAAAATCACAGTACCAGGCATCTCTAGAAAAATAAATAGGCATGTTTTATACTGATATGCTTGTTTATTTTTTCCTCTCTTTTTGCATTGATACTTTCTGAAATTTCTCTCATTTGGGGCAAAGTATGTTCTTACTCATATTAGCAAAATATTTTGAGTAAAAACTTTTCTTTTAAAGAATGTTTTTGTTTGTTTGTTTTTGGTATTATTGTTCCTGAGTATGGTGGTTGTGGTTGCTACTTTATAGAGGATGGTCTTCTGTTCCAATGGGTGCCAAGTCCAAATCTACTCTGAAGCCAAAAGGACCACAAGAAGTGATTGCAAAAGAAGGGAAGCTGTCAGTCAGTATCTGTATATTAAAATGAACATATACATAGGTCATCTAGTCTCAGGCTTCCCACTATAGCAAGATGTGCTGGTATCTATTTCAGTTTGAATAAATTCTAAATTTGTAGCAATACACCCACAAACATTATACAAACCTTGTGCTCTTTTGTGTCATGCCCCCTTTCCAGACCCTGGTCAGGAATATAACACAGACAGTAAGGCAGACTAAGGAGCTTATCACACAGAGCCCTTACCATGGGCCTTCTAAAACGTGAAGGTGTGATCGTCCATTGCACTTCCAAAATGTCATTGAGGCATCCTGCTTCTCTCCCAAACAAACGTCAAAGTGTTTGTGGAGAAGCCATTTTTTGAATAATGGAAGATTCCATTATGGCTTCTCTGCAAAAATGGCTTCTCTGCAAACACTTCATCGACGGGAGAGAAGTGGGACACCTCAATGATGTTTTAGAAGTGTGACGGATGATCAGGGTCGAGGGACAGAGCAGAGAGACATACCCATGCAAGAGACAAACAAGGGTACCCCCCTCCCTCCAAAGCCACAAGGCATAGCTATAGCCCAGATAATACCTATCCCAAGTGAATACAGACAAGAAAGGGAGGAGCTTATGTCAGTCAGAGTGTATTTATAGGAAATGAACTGAAATCAGTCAACAACTGTGGGAGTCTACTAGAACATAAATATCCCAGCCTTGCCTCTGGACAGTCATTGCTGACAACCAGCCTTTCTGGAAGTTGTGACCTGCTTCACTCTTGACTCATATGATTTCAAGAGCTTTGAACCTTGCTTCGTGGACTGACCTTGATACCAATGCACCTTGGATGTGATGCCTCTACCGATTGGCTTCTCCTGCTGACTTGGACTCATACTGGCTTGACCCTCTGAACTCTAATCACTGGGCTGGAAGCTCTGGTAAGGCAGCTTTATGACCCTACTGCATTCCTTGACTGCTGACTGCTGAGAGAGGACATTTTGTCATCTTTTGGGAGGAGATGAATTTTCTCTTTTTTCATGGTATGTAAGAGTTCATCAAAGCTTTTGGCTATAAAGTTCCCAGACTAAGCTTCCCAGACCCTGAAATTTTAGGACCAAAACCTAAGAACAAGGGATGGCCCCTGGGACTGTCATAGCCAGTAAGTCACTGATTATGCCCTTCAGCTGTATATTACTGTATATTAAGTTGCTCTGAGCAAGCAATGAAAATAAACATAGAATTATAGAATCATAAGTACAAAGTCTAAGAAGTGAGAAAATATTTCTATATTTGGAAAATTTCCATGGTCTGATCTGAATAAAACAACTCAAACTTTTCCCAGTTCTGTTTTAATGTTTTCACGAAAACTGCTTTTAACAACAGAGGATAGTTTAAATTCAACCAAACAACATTTTCCAAGCAAAGTCTGCTTTTAAAGGATTCCTCCCATTATTGAATGTTTACATGGGACACATATTTTTTCTATACAACCATGTTGTGCAATTCTCCCTTGCTTCCACTGTTATCATCATTGTGATCTTCATGAAACTGATCATCATGGCACTAAAATGACCAAATGTTTGGGGGGGGGGGGTAAATATAATAATATGTTAGTGGTGATAGTGATGGTAGTGTTTTAACATACTGAGAATCTTTTTAATGAAAATTCTGCATAAACTAAAAATTGAATAATGCACACTAAGAAACACAAAATAAAATACCATAAAATAAGCCACAAAGAAACACAAAAATGAAACATAAACTACAAATTATACTACTACAATATTTGTAGTACAATATTTGACTTAAACTCTCTTTTCTGTGGTTATGGTATTTCCTAAATCCTTCTTCACTCTCTACAGAGTAGATGCTGTACTTCATCCATTAATTTAACTCATACTAATTTTCAAAATCAATTGACACAGTTTCTCAAATAGTTGATCGGGTGTTTCAAGTCTTTCAAAAAAGTTCCTAACAATTTTTCTGTAATCAAAATAGACAAATTATCAGTCTATGCAAAATCACTCATTTTAAACAATCATTCTTCTTTAGTAGGCAATATATTATTCTTCCATTTCTGAATATATAATGATCTTGCAGTTGTAGCCATGTATTGAAGTATTATTCTATAACTCCTTTCTAGTTGATCATCCATCACACTCAGAAGAAAAAGTCCAGACTTTAATTGTATATTATTCTTTAAAATTCTCTGTATTTGTACCCAGTACTCTTTAGCTTTTTCATAAATCCACCACTTATGATAATATGTCATAGAATCATAGAATCATAGAGTTGGAAGAGACTGCAAGGGCCATCCAGTCCAACCCCCTGCCATGCAGGAAATCCAAATCAAAGCATCCCTGACAGATGGTCATCCAGCCTCTGTTTGAAAACCTCTAAGGAAGGAGACTCCACCACACTCTGAGGGAGTTTGTTCACATTTCCATCATACATTCAAAAATTGTACATCTTAGATAATTTTTCAGGTGTCATACCAGTGATACATCACTTTATAGTTCTTATCATAACATAAAGTAAATCTATATTATAAAAGTAAGATCATAATATAAAGTAAATTTCAACCCCTTTAACAACATCCGTTCCCATTGCTCCATTTGTATATTATATCCACAATTCTTAGCCCATTTTATTGTACAATCCTTTATTTGTTAATTTTCCATATCCAATTGTAACAAAAATTCACCTGCTTATCACTGTATATAATTGCAATTCAAACTCTGATTTATTTTTCTCAAAACCATATTTTTATCCATCTTAAATCTTTCAAATAACTGTAAATAAGAGAATCATGAAAACCATAACCTTTCATCAAATGTTCTTTCGCTTTCATTGTATATTCTCCATGGCAATTCTCCAACATGTCTTGGTACCTTAACTATTTTTCTTTGCTTCTTGTTTCTCTTGTATAAAAGGTTTCATGTGCTGTGACCTGTAAGTTCCCTCCTTCTCCCTGCTCTGCAATTTCACTGGCAACATTTATCTTCTCCCTCTTTCCTGAACCCTCTTTTTATCATTATCTCTTTCTATTCATTATCATAAGCTACACTCATGATTTTCCTTCCCTGTCTCTTTCCCTCTATCTTTCCCACTCTTTCTCCTTTGTCCTCTCTCCAAGAAAACTTTGAAACCATGACTGGGGTCACAGTGTATCACAGAATGCTAAATACGAACTGTACATTATTTCTAAACAATTGTGTTAACTGACATCAAAAGGGATATTCAGAGATCGGAGATTTTAAATTTCTCTATGTTAGGGAGGGTATCAGTGATAAAAATGAATGTGTTACCAAAAATGTTATTTCTATTTCAATCAATATCAGTTGTGACAAATGATTTAGCATTTAAACAATGGCAGAGCGACTTATCTAAGTTTATATGGCAAAGGAAAAAAATCAAGAGTGAAATTTAAAATATTGCAAGACGCACAGCAATGAGGAGATTTAGGTTTACTTAATTTGAAAATATAGTTTGCCACCTGCTGTTTAATGTGTTTTAAAGAATAGATGGTGCTTCGCAATAAAAGATTATTAAAATTGGAAGGTCCCGAGGTGGCAAGTCCTCAGGCGATTTGCCTCATCTAGGCGGGTGATTTGTGCTGTTTAGTATTGCAATCTTTATGGTCATCTCTTTTTTGCTCCACTGTTTGAACAACCTCTTCGCTTAAAAAAAACCAACTTCAATAAAGAGGCAGTATGTTTTGGTTCATTTGTGGGCATCTTGCTTATGACATGGATTGTGGCATTAGATGTAGGTGTGTCCAATCCCTTTCCTCCCTCCATCCCCTCCTCCCTTTTGCATCTAGAGGTACTGAAATCCTCAGGTGATCCCATTTCACCTTAATTCAGCCTTAAATGACAAATTTGTCTACAACTTTGATGCTGTTGCTATAAACAAAAATTTAAAAAAGAAAAAAAATATCTTAAGGTCTTTAGAACAACTGCTATGGTACTGTGGTGAATTTCTTTTATTTATTTATTTATTGCTATGCATTTGCATTATTTCTAGACCACTTTATTGCAAAAATGCTTAGAAAGTAGTTAGTATGCCATCCACTGTTTAAGATTCTTTTTTGTGCCTTTTCTACCCTACAACATCCTTTTTGATTTAGGATAACAAGAGAAACGTGGTGTTCCAAAGGCAGATACATCACACGTTTCTATAATGGTTTTATATTTGCTCTTTTATTTTTAATCCATTTCCTAATATTTCATGACAGCACATTTGCCTTTTTCACTACTGATATTTTCATGAACTACTGCCCAAGGTCTGTTTACTAAATGATTACAAATCATATCATTTTATGTGTGATTTTCTTTCTTTCCCTAGTGCATCATTTTGCAGTTAATATGGCACCTGAACCTGATTTATGCCTAAAATAGACTTTTAAAAAATCTACTCCATATATTTCTAGCCACATGCGCGCGCGCGCACGCACACACACACACACACAAACACACACACAGAGCAAGTCCACCCCTCAAATATTTTTTTGAATATTTAGAAACTTAAAGCAAAACATTTACCTTGAGACATTCTTCCATTCTCAAGATCTGGATTCTTGATGAGAAATCTGTACTATTCAGTAGTTCTGAGACTTCTTGTTCTCCACAAGAGCAGAGCAATGGAACTATAGGCAATGTGGGCAAAGCTAGCTAGCTCTCCCCTCCACCTTTTAACTAAGGGCCTGAACAGACAGGCCAAAATAAAGCTGTTTCGGGTCACTTTGGAGGTATGTTGTTTAAATGATACATGCGTCCTAAGAGGCCAAAAGCTGTGCCAAAAACTGCACTCCAGACCTTAGGACTGGAGCATGGCTTTGGTGCAGTTTTTGGCCTCTTAGGATGCATGCATCATTTAAACAGCATACCTCCAAAGTGACCTGAAGTGGCTTTATTTTGGCCTTCCGTTCAGGCCCTACATGTGTTTAATAACGATGATAATTCAAGATATAGTCATGTTAGTCTGTAGAATCAGTATGTAGAGAGATCATGTAGCACCTTTGAGACTAACTAAAGGAAGAAGTTGGCAGCATGAGCTTTCATAGACTGAAGTGCAGTTTCTTGTATGGATAAATAATGACTAGTTAGAGCCAGAGTGGTGCATGGTTTGAGAACTGGACTACGATTCTGGAGATCAGGATTTCAATTGCCTGCTCTGCCATGGTAACCCAGTGGGTGATCTTGAATGAGTCACACATTCTTGGCCCCAGAAAGCCCATGAAAGGTTTGCCATAGTATCACCATAAGCTGGAAACAATTTGAAGGTACACAACAATAACAAAAACAACAATAACAAAGGTCCTTCTCATCTCCTTCATTCAGAGCCATGGATTTAATGAATTAAATTACACCATATAACAATGAACACTCATTACATCTATATCAAAACTCAATACATAATATTTAGGGGAAAAACACATAAGAAAAATCACAGTCTGTGTAGGCAAATGTGCAGAAGCTGAATAGGGCGGATTTGATTCCAAGTGCAGAAATGGACTGAGCAGGATACTGGATCTTGTTTCATCATTGGAACAGGACAATGTCCTCCAATATATCTGATGGATAATTTTATGGGGCAGAGCAAGTTGCATGGCACTGTCCTCTTAACACTTTGCAGTTGTGCCTAGCCCTCAGCATCAGCTGACTGAGATTAGAATGCTGTTGGTGACATACATTGGTGTAACCTGGGTTTCTAGCAACATACAACATCCTTGTGATAT
>NC_056525.1:194341183-194347038 GCF_019175285.1 Sceloporus undulatus | reverse complement strand
TTATTATTATTATTATTATTATTATTATTATTATTATTATTATTATTATTAACCTTTATTTATAAAGCACTGTAAATTTACACAGCGCTGTACATAAATTTTTTAGTCAGACGGTTCCCTGCCCTCAGGCTTACAATCTAAGAAGACACGACACAAAAGGAGAAGAGAGTGGTGGTGGGGAATAGGATCAGGTCCAGCAGATCTTCTCCACCTCCGAGGCTTGGACCAAGGCAGATGGACTGGAGGAAGGGCTTGGCTTCTTGATGGATGGTTAAAAGGAGGCTTCCTGGGTCAGAGAGGGGCTCACCTCTGGGAATGCTTCTCTAAACAATATAGTCTTTAATTCAGTTTTGAAACTGGGTAGAGAAGTGATGAGGTGTGCATGTGGGGGAAGAAGGTTCCAGGAGTAAGGGGCAGCAAGCGAGAAGGGACAAATTCGGGAGGGGGCAGTGGTAGTCCTACATTGTGACAGGAGACCCTGACTACCAGAGCGGAGGGTGCGAGTAGGAATGTAAGGAGAAAGAAGGTCAGATAAGTAAGGAGGGGCCAACCCATGGAGGGCTTTGAAAGTCAGTAACAAAAGCTTGTACAGGATGCGGAAGGGGAAGGGGAGCCAATGAAGGGAGGATAAAAGAAGAGAAACATGGTCAAAGCGGCGAGTGGATGTGTTAGAAGGAGGTTAGATAGTCACGAAACCACTAGGGCATGGACCAGAGTCTTGGCAGTAGAGGTTGAGATTTAGTGTTGTAAAATGACAGAATAATTTTTCTCATGCCTAATGAATGGTGGGCAATAAAGTTCTTGTTCTCCCTGCATGAGAAGTGTGAAATAATTACAGTGTCTCGTCCCTCACAAAGGGCAGCCATCACCCATTCCAATCAGGGGTGCGAAATTTCTTTTAAAGTTTGTTGTTCCAAATTGTTTTATTGTTTTATGGCATCTTTACAACAAAACTTCAGGAGTGCAAGAGTGTGTTAATTTTCACACTCAAGTCACATGCAAATCTGTCTTACCAATGAGATGTTGAAATTGTGTGTTCCTGTTGTTTTTGCAATGGCTGTGAGCTTTGACATAAAACAATGAAATAATTCAGAACAATGAACTTCGAAAGGAATTTCCCATCCCTTTACTTCATTTGCAAATGAACCATGTCAAAATTCTCACACCTATGCAATCATGTGGCACAAATTTTTTGGCTTGTAGATAAATCAAATAAAGGGACCAAGAAATCAGCAATTCGAACCATGATGAATAATCATCACTTTGCTAGCGATATTGTGGGAAGTGGTATTCAATACCTCATTGTCTGATAGCTAACCCCCTCCCCAGTTCCCACCCTGAAGTCAGGCTCCGAACTCCAAAATGTATCCATGTCTATTTAGTGGCTAGCTGAGGCTAGGGCAAAGGTGTCCAGGCAACATCGGTCTGCAGTTCTGCATACTCACAGAGATTGGGAAGTTCAATGGCTGTTCTCTAAATTTATATTTATAATACAATAGATATTACACAATAACATAAAAACACTTGACATTACAAAATGGTAGTGGTTTGGATCAAAGATATGTGAGAAGAAGAAAATGGCCATTCAATGAGCAGAACACACCTGGGGAATGGATACCTTTGGCTCTAACCCCAATGTAAAAGGCTGTCTACAGAACCCTAGCATTTACACAACTGGCATCCTAAAAGTAATATAGCTGGATTTAAAGCAACCTTTCCTTTTCATTTTTCCACTTTATTAAGGAAAAAAAAGTGTTTTCAATATCACAAATATTTTAACTATGCAGATTTTTTAAAAACAACAACAACAACAACAACAACATAACTCTAAATTTTATGGTCAGTTAGAGGAAATTACAATTGACATCTGAGGTACATTTTGGTTTTACCATATAGTAAAAGGGATGAGAAATGAAAAAATAAATATAAACAATAGGGTACATCTTATTTGGTACAAAAGGTCTATGTTGTTCTTGTTGTTACTGTGTGCCTTCAAGTTTCTGACTTATGGCAAACCTAAAGCAATCTATTAGAATTTCATTGACAAGTAAGTGGAAAAGTTTTGGAATTCCAACTCAAGAACAATGGTTGTTGAAATTATATGATTATATGGAAATGGATAATCTAACCCAAAGGCTAAGGGGGGGGGGTTTACAATGGAAGACTTTTATAAAACATGGGAACCACTGAAAAAAATTATGAAAGATAAGAAAATGAATTACGCAGTGATATTGTTTGATATATAAAGAAGTCTTTGTTTTTGGAAGGATCTGGGTTAACAAAATTTAGAGAGGAAGAGTAGTATAAACACCACCACAAGAGAATTTAAGATTTGAAAGGGTGATATGAAGAAAGTTAAAAGACAATTTAAGTTCTCATATTTCATCATGAGAGGTAAGATAGGGAAGGAAAAAGGATGCTGAAAATAAAACAATGTATGTATAAAAGCTTGAGAGAAAAATAAGGAAGTAATGAATGCTATATAATGTGGATATATGAATCGCAAATGTATGATTTATGTTGTTTTATTTGTATAAAATAATAAAAAGTAATGAGGGAAAAAAGAATTTCATTGGCAGAATTTGTTCAGAGGGGGATTGCTTTTTCTCTGAGGCTGTACAACATACACAAGGTCACCCAGTGGGTTTCTATGGCCAAGAGGGATTTGAATCCTGGTCTCCCAGTGTCCGAGTCTAACACGCAAATCACCACACCATTCTGGCTCTTATTCTTTAGTACATAGGATACAACACAGTTTCTCATGGTAGTCATGAAGGGAAGAAACCTACACAGAATGAGAATATCTTGGAGGCAAAATGATCAAACTGTAATAAAACTACATGGCATTAAGAACAGAAGAACTGCTAGACACTGAAAAAAGCTGCCTAAGCTGCCTGAGGCTTTACTTTGATTTCTTGCTAAAGCTGGAACACTAAATTGGTTCTTACAGGTCCAAATCAATGTTCTCTCTGCTGAATCACATCAGCTCTTTTCTTCTGATGTTAGTCCTAAATCATGTATTTGTAAATCAAGCATATACATAAATTGTTCATTTGCCTTCTGCTTTGATCAGAAGCTCTCTACAAAAGAAGTCCTGATCACGAGTGCAATTCAACTAATCCAATAAGAATCTAGTATTTTTTTCAAGAGTAAGGCTGATTGTTTCCCTGGGCATCTTTTACAAAATGGCTTCTTTTCTTCCTAGTCACCTGCCCATAGCTATTCAAGCTATGATTCTGGAAAGAATGAAAGCATGGACAGGGGTGTTGAAGATCTCTCTCTAAACCGTGGAGAGGAAGACGAAGATGACCATGATGATCATGAAGATGCTGAGAAGGTTAATGAGTCTGATGGAGTAGAAGCTGAACGTCTGAAAGCTTTTAATGTGAGTTGTACAGTGCTTTATTATGCCGGGTTGAATTTCATTTCTTTGTCTGAGGCTTTTGTTTAATAGTAGATGTGACAATAAAATAAAGTATATTAATTTTATTTTTATAAGGAGAACTTTGCCTTTTCATAAACACGTTAAAACATTTGCCTCTGCACCAAATGTAGGTTCACCAAATGTGGTGGTTTAAAGAGATATCTCAGCAGTTTGTTTTTTTGTGTTTGTGTTTGTGTGTGTGCATGTTTTCTTAGTGTTTGGAGACAGTGGGGGAGGCTTGCACAGAGTCACTAAAGAATGTTCCAGTGATCAGCCATTTTCTATTATTTTTCAAATTTATATAATTTTGCATGACAACACATGAAAGGATTGTTCACAGCAGCAGAAGAGGAAGAAATCAAGAGTTCAGAACACAACGTAGCAGCCATAGTGCACTGTTAATAATTGACATAATGCATTACCTATTTCTATAATCTGTGTTTTATTTCCCTCACAATTTCTATACACTAGTCTAACCTTTTCTTGTCTTTTTTTGTCAACCCTAAAATAAAATCCTTGTTTGCTTAATATTTCTGACTTTCCATGAAAAAGCTCTCTTCACTGTGTTAAAACAAACCAACCAAGAAAAAAGTCTTCCTATCTGTAACTGAGACAGGAAGCTTAGAAAGAGAAGCAAGCACCCCTCCAAATCCTTCTCCTCTGTCTCCCTCTTGCCAACAGATGTTTGTCAGGCTGTTTGTAGATGAAAACTTGGACCGAATGGTCCCAATCTCTAAGCAGCCCAAAGAAAAGATCCAGGCTATCATTGACTCATGCAGGCGACAATTCCCTGAGTACCAAGAGCGTGCCAGAAAACGTATACGTACTTACCTCAAGTCCTGCAGGCGGATGAAAAGGAGTGGTTTTGAGATGGTGAGTTTTGATCTAAAACCCAGCCCTAGTTTCCATCAAAAAAAAACCCCATATGTAAATCCATGACACTATTTTGTTTTCATTTTAGTGTCTCTTTTTATTTGCATTTTTTGGTAATGTCAGGTCAGAAGTTATTCTCCCTTCTTTCATACTACCTGGATTCTCCCTTCCTTTTGTTAAATACATTTGAAATTACTTGGAGAATATAGCTTACAGTTATGTCTAATATAAGTTAATCAAAAACAAAGAGCAAGATAAACTATAAATAGAGCTACATGGAAGTTTTTGTTCATGTTTTTGTAGTCATCCAGACACCTACTGGTCTGTCCTACTGGCCTGAATCCAGAGATTATAAGGATATAGCAGTGTATAGCAATAGGCTGCATCCCTGCAACTCTATCGGCATGCATACTACCCATGCCTACTTAGTGATATTTCTTAGGTGAAAAGGGAACAGATCCAGTCCTCTCTTTCCCAAATATGTTGACAAGTCCATTAATCTAATCAGTGCAATGTGCATATTTCCTCACGCAGCAGCAGGAAATATAGATTTAGCTTTTGGTACTGAGCGAGTCAATATGGGAAGGAATCTGCTTGTATCCAGAATGAACCTATTAATTATTCCTGGTTGCCAAAATTGCTATGGCATTTATTTGCTAGGCAGCATTCTGTGTACTCTATCAAAACAGAAAAAACAGTTGCAGAGTTTTTAATGACATTCAGGCTTCATTCACACACAAGTCTGGCATTTTATAGAAAATTAATTATGGCCAGCATACACTCGACATGAGCACAGCAGTGTTGATTTTAAGGTTTTGTTGTGCTTTTTGGCACTTAAACAAAGCAGATTCATATATATATATATATATATATATATATATATATATATATATATATAATGTAAATATCACTGGGAGCTTTTTCAGCCTTCCTAATTTCTTTGAGAAAGAACTAACAAATCAGTCAATCAAGTAGCTAAGTAAGTGTGGGACTGTTTTGATACAACCATGAGCTAAACCATAACTCTGGAGATCAGGATTTTAATTCCAGCTCAGCCATGAAAACCCATTGGGCAAGTCACACTCTGTCAGCCTCAGAGGATGGTGATGGCAAACCCCCTCTGAAGACCCTTGCCAAGAAAACCCCATGATAGGTTCATCTTAGGGTCCCCATAAGCTGGAAACAACTTGAAGGTACACAGAAGCAACAACAAATGAGCTAAATCCAATTGTGATTTCCAAGTGAATCCACTGAACCAATTAGAATTACACTGGTGTTGATTTAGCAAGTTCCACTCATTTATTAGGCCTTCTCTAGTTGGAAATAACAATTGGATTTAGCCCCGCATTTTGATTTAATTGAGCACAAAAGTACTTTTGATTATACCATACACATATTAAGTTGTTATAAATGAGAAGAAAAGCCCTATAACAGATTATTATTATTCTCAGCATTTTTATAAAAAAAAAAACCCTTTCCTTCATAATTTCCAAATATCATCTACTTTTTAACTGTTATTTTGAGAAATACATCAAACCTGCATGTTTTATTACAAAAG
>NC_056525.1:194301370-194341173 GCF_019175285.1 Sceloporus undulatus | reverse complement strand
TCCTTCCTTCCTTCCTTCCTTCCTTCCTTCCTTCCTTCCTTCCTTCCTTCCTTCTTTCCTTCTTTCCTTCTGTGTCCATTTATTTGTTCCAAAACTTTATTTGTCTGTAAAATTGCTAGCTTAGGGAAAGAAAGCGTAAAGGCAAGAAAGCTGTATTTGTGCAATTTTACACAGTATGTACATTTGAATTGCTTAACAAAACATCAGGGTTGCTTATGTACAAGGAAAATATAGATTCAAAGGGAGCAGAAACAATGCTAATGTATTTGTGTAATTCGCATTCCAAGATTTAAATATATAAGATATGTTGAATTATTTGAATATATGAGACATGTTGAGTTACTGAAGAATCATTGTCACTATACCCGATTTACATTTTTTGGACTAAGATAGTCAATAAATGTCTTTTGTGCAATTGTCTAGTTTTGATAAGTTTTCAATGGCCTTTCCTATGTGCACTTTATTTGCACTTATGAATAACTGCAAACATAAATGATCCCAAAAGGGTGGAGTAGTTTCACTGCGAGTAATTGTAAGTGGAATAGTAAGGCAGTAGTTTTACCTAAGTGGAGCCATATCACTGAGGCTGATAAAAAGGAATTGGCCTGTAATGAAACCATAAAGCTATGACAAAGAATATGCATCCCTCGAGATGTTGTTGCTCTGCAAGTACAACCATTTTTTCCTTTGGGTGTGCTGGCAAAACTGATGAAAGGTGCAGTCCATCAAATTGTTCTCCACCCCCTGAAATAGATAGAATAATTAGTGGGATGACTTAAGGTCTCTTTACCAAACAGGCAGTTAATTTCCTGACTTTGAGGCTCTACAGACCGCCCCAAAGGGGCAGCCTCCAACCGCCTCTTTTTGCACTGGATTAGGGCCACAGCAATGTCATGCTGTGACCCTGATCCAGCCTTCCAAGGGCACAAAAAAGAGCTGCAAAAAGTGGGTCCTTTTTGCACCCTTGAAAGAGCACCATAGCTGCGGCGGCACAGTTATTTGGCGCCCCTTTTGGCATGTGCCATCTGGAGCAGTGTGCGGCATCAGGGCACTCTGGGGGAGGGCAGAGTCAGGCGTGTGTCATCAGGATGCTGTGCCCCGACTCTGCCCCCAGGCTGGCCTTACAGGCCGGTCTGGAACGCCCTAAGCTTACAAGGGCATATTATAGCAGTTTGTTTTCAGATGCTACTATGACGAGTGTAACTGTGCCCCCTGCTTTGTTGACTGCTTCTCACACAAATGATGTTTTACTCAGCTCTTTCAATGTGAACTCCAAGACTCTAATAACCTTTGGTCATGGTTTTTGGGACACACACACTGCATAGTCACCCAAAGGGCTACTGAGATCAAAATATGTGTTACTTTTTTATCCAGGGTTTTATTCATGAACTATAATTACAATAACAACAGTGAAGCAAAGCAGATCAAGGCTCTTGGGATACCAGCCTGCTGCCATACAATAAGCAAAGACCAAGGTTTGGCAGCACTAAGTGAACTGCAGTGCATCCTTGGGACATGAAGACTTTCTATTCTGTTGTTCTAAAGAGTTGCTTACCTAATCATGAGCATCTACAGGGAGGGCTAAAGATACAGGTTTTCCCTTGACAAGTTTGTTAATTGTGACTGACTTTAGGGAGTGGTGCTCACCTCCATTACTAAGCCAAAGAGCCAGCGTTGTCACAGACAGCTCTGTGATCATGTGGCCTGCACGATTGCACGACTGCACAGAACGCCTTTCCACCAAAGTGGTACCTATTTATCTACTTGTACTTTTACATGCTTTCAAACTGTTAGATTGGCAGAAGCAGGGACTAGTGATGGGAGCTCACTCTGCCACTTGGTGCTTGGGCTTCAAACTGCCAGCCTGCCGATCTTGCAATCATCAAGAGTCAGCATCTTAACCACTGAGCCACCACATTTACAAGTAACCTATCCTTGATCTACATGATCTGAACTGATAAATAACCTCTAGCTTTCAAATAGCTGCCTCATGATTCTCTCCCTTCATGAGCACCAGCAGAAATATGGTTCTTCATAAATGACTTCTTTTTCATTAGTAACTGCCCACCTTACAAGAAATACTTAAGATCCCTGATGGAAGAGAGAAGATGACTAAAAATGTGACAGTCTGCTCTGGTGCACTTTAAAAAATGTATTCTGTTATTTTTTCCTATCTAAGGGGAAAAAAACATGTTCTGGTGACCATATTTTATGACCATTATCTATGGCTGAAGAAATATCTAGTTTCTGTCAATAGTATGGACACTATTGACAATACTAGCACTTCAGTATGTTCTGAGATAAGGGCCTCCCATGTTACTTTGGAGAATATTCCTTTGCAGCTGACAAGATATACAATCTAAAATTGCAGGTGGTTGATGTTTTGTTTGCTAATGAAAAAATAGATCTCTTATATCTGTGGATCATTTCTGCTTTCCAGTGAACTGCAAAAATACTTTTGGTGCTTTTCTGCAGATAAATATCTCTTACAGTGTGAAAATGCTAACAAAGATGAAAACTATTGATAGTCTTTATCAGCTTTAACCAGAAGACCCAATCTGCTGTTCAGATATGACCCATGTAATAGGTTAAAGAATAAGAATAATATGATTCCAGACTATAGTTGTATCTTGATTTCTCTCAAACTGATATGCTATTTCATATATCTATATATTTTCATTTTCCATCACCATCAACCAAAAAGTAACTTTAGGACTGTATCAATCTGTTCCAAGAGGCCCTAGAGGGTTTAATGGCTGGTAGTGCCAGAGATACTGTTGAAGCCTTGGCTAACACTTGAAACAACAACCTCACCAGGGCTATAGGCACTATCGCTCCCAAGGGTCCTTTCCAGCCCGCTTCTAACCGCAACCCCTGGTATATTGAAGATCTCAGGAGAATGAAGTGGGTTGGACAACGACTTGAGCATGACTGGCAAAGATCTCGACTCATATCTGATAGGACACGCCATAGGATTTATCTTCTATCCTGTGGTGTGGCGATAGATACAGCTACGAAGTTTTTCTATTCTGCATCTATTGCATCTGTGAAGTCTTGTCCGGTAGAGCTATTCAGGGTGGTTAAGGATTTAACTCAACTATCCCCTACCCTGAATCCTTTCCTAGAATCTACAACAGCCTGCTGTGACACTTTTAATAATCACTTCACAGACAAAATCTCTCAGATAAGAGCCGACTTGGATGCCGGCTTTAAAACTGAATCATTAGGAGAGGTATCCGGCATCTCCTCCTATACTGTTATTCTGGATCAATTTGAGTTCATCAGTACCGAGGATATAGACAAACTTCTTGGTTGCATGAAAAGACAACTTGCTCTCTCGACCCTTGCCCGTCTTGGCTGGCCATCCAGGGGGAGTGATGCCATTAGATTATTATTAAAAAATATAATCAACACATCCTTTAGGGAAGGCTATCTTCCATCTTGTAAAAGAGCAAGTAGTTAAATAGGTACCATTTTAGTGGGAAGGAAACAGTGTTCCATGCAGCCATGCTGACCACATGACCACAGAATCGTCTTTGACAACACTGGCTCTTTGGCTTGATAACAGAGATGATCACCACTACCTACAGTCAGATACAACTAGACAAACTTGTCAAAAGGGAAACCTTTACCTTTATAATGGTTTACTCTTTTTTCTGTACAATATGGTGATAAAAAGAGGGTACATTATTTTTGTCAGTAGGGAAATTTTTAAAATTTATTTATTGCCTGCCAGCACAACACTTTTTCTACTCTTACAATGTGGTCATGGTTGACACATAGCAAGTTAACAGGGTGTTTTTCTCTAGCTGCGGTTTTGTGGGACAACCTCAAAGACTGCAGGTCTTATGCAGAGCACATTAAAGCAATTCCTTTTGTGATTGCTTCCACCAGTTGACCACTCTCAAGCATTTCAGCAACAGTTTTGTCTTCTCCTACTCTGACACAGAAATGTGTAGATTCTGACAGAAGGTGTTAGAGATGTAAATCTTCACTTATTCTCTTCTCATGCATGAGAATGAAGGGGTTTAAAGGATTTCTTCCTGCAGGATGAGATTTTTGCACAATTTTTAATGATGGTTGGTATTCCATTAAAAATGATTTTTGTGTGAGACACTGTTTTCTGTATAAAATTAAAGGGTCTTTTTTTTAACATACACTCCAATGTGTTTTTTTTTCCTTCAGAAACTCCCACTGTCAATATGGCCCGGTACAGACTTCCGCCATGTGGCATCCTGGTGACGTGCTAGGGTTGCCTGGGGATGGAGCGACCACATGCCCACAATCCTAACATGTGGCCAGCGCCATACAGATGATGCATGTAGCAATGATGTCGCAGCTGCACCACATCCAAATGGCGCTGCACAGCTGTGACGTCATTGCGCCATCTCTAGTGCTTTGCTGCTTCTGCAGGCTCCTTTTTTGCTATGCAGCGGTACCACACAATTTGGTTGCTGCAGTACCACTGCACAGCAACGAGAGGCGGCTCATGGCTGCCTTTTGCTGGCGCTGTGTACCACATCTATATCATAACAGTTGAACATTGTTTCCCAACAGCTTATCTGTATCAATCAGTCAATAAACCTTTATCAAGGTCTTTGACCAGCACTAAAAAAGCAAGGAATACAACAGCATTAATTAAAAAAATGAACAAGACAAGAAATAAAAAGTATTACACTTCCAAGTGTGTTGGGGGAGGGGGGGGTGATGGCTGGTACAGAGGTCTGTTGAATAGTAATGCAGCTGCCCAAAATTTAGTGATGCTAAAAATAATTAATACATTTTCATCAGAGGGGAGCAAGGAAACATAAAAAGAACCTGAATGTCTTGGAAAGGTTTTTCTAATACCATTATAAAAAAAGCAACAAAGAAAAAAATGTGCCATCAATTTGACTTCCTTCAAATCACAAGGGCACATGATTGGAGAAAGGGGAGGTTTCCAAATATTTTATCCAGTAGAGCTGAGAGGAGACAATTGAATCATGCTAGGTGTGAAAGCCCTTCAACATTTGTGAACTGAGAGTGCTGAAATATATAGTTTGCTGTTTTAAACATATGAAGTGTTTTGCTAATTAGCATGGAATAGGTGATTTGGCCAAAATCATGTTGATGTGATACACAGGTTGTCTCACAGTGTTGAGACATCCTTTCCTTGTTGTTGTTGTTGTCAAGAATGAGAAAAAGTGTGAGTATTCTTTATATCCCTAGTGCTTGAACAAGGGGAATATTTCATAGTCTGTCACAATTGTCAGTACAATTGGTCTTTATGCTTGTGGAATATAGATAGTCCTGACCAAAAAAAAAAAGAGGTGTTGTGGGCAGATAGAAGGAAGCAATTCCTTTCACGTGTTCAGTGCATCTTGAGTAAATGTAGATATGAAGAAATAATCATATCACCAAGCCTCTCTCCAATCTGAATACATTCCCTAGACCAAAAGAAGTGTAGACAAAAATATCCAAGGCCCTTTGAGTGAATACTTAGAGGGGAATGGAAATCACAGTAGTAAGCCTTGCCCTGACTTACACACATTCTGTGTGTTGACTGTGTTTATATACAAGATCTACAATTGTATAGCAGTGCACAGAAAAGCCCATTCACATGGTTTGTATTCACATAGGATTGACCATCAGGTCAATGTGCATAGATCTTCAATTGGGCCTGCCAATGATTCTGGTCTCCCAGGTGCCTACTCTGCCTGATTTGAATGTTTGAAAAAGTCAGACATTTCAGGTGCAGGGCGATAAGATGAAATGCATGTATCCTAGTCAGAGGTGAAAGGACAGGATGATGGTGGGCCTTTCTGTGACTGCTTTCCAAGAATGTAATGATAATTTAAGTGAAGGAACTTGGTTAATATCACATCTAATTTGTCTGGGACAACCCTGATTAATCTTCTGTCCGTCCACTTTTTCCACTGCTTTTAAAATGCCCCTGTTTCTCTACCCTCCCATTTTCATCTTTTGTCCTCAGCTTACTTCAATAGCAAAGTGAGTTCACGGGGCAAAAATTTGTGTGCACCCAGTAACTCAGAGGAGGGGAGAGAGAGGAAAGAAGGGAGCAGAATCTTGTCCTTCCTTGTAGACTCAGACAAAAGCAAGCTGCTGCAACCTCTACTAGCTTGTGTTTTCGTCCTCATTAATAACTTTTGTCATCTTAGCCACACTCTGATGTTACTTACCCACACATGTTCCAGTTTTCATCTTCTGTTGGACAGTATGTATTGTTTGGTTGTAATTTTTTGTAGGGTATGCATTGTTTCATCTAAGTGCATTTGCATAGAAATGGATATAATTTAGATGATTTCTTTTCAAATAAGTGTTTCAAATCAGTTTTAACAGAATTGATCATGCGCTGGCAACAGGAAAAACAGGTAGTCTAAACAATGTTAACCTCTTCAAATGTCAATATATGTGGCTAACAAAGGCTCTAATTACATTTCATTTAGCTAATAAGAACACAAGGAACATGTGGTTTCTGGCAAATATGAAGACTCAGTTAAATTTATTGCATTTCTTCTCTATTGCATCATTATACATGCAATACCTGTTGATGATGGCTGCTTGCCAAAGCCTTCTTCGCACTTCCCTGCCTATACAAACCACCAGCTTTATCTAAACACCTGTCTCTTGGGGAAAAAAAACATGTTAACATATTATAAAGCTCCAAAGCACAAATCTCAAGGGATATACCTTGCCTATTGCCTAGCCCTTGCCCTATCAACTTATGTGTCTTTTACTTTTGCAAATAAATTGGATCAGGATCTGGTGTTTTATGATACATGAACAACAGAAGAAGAGTACTAATTGGCCAAAATGTTTGGACAGTTTGTTGCCTGGTTGTTGTTGTTTTCTTTTAGCTGGATGATAATCTTATACTCTTGCAATTTTTGCTGCTATATAGTCAGCGATAGCATAGTTAATTGTCTAAACCGTGTGACAATTATTTCCTGATTCCTCTCCCCACAGCCAGCATCTGTTTGGGTAAGAATATTAGTATCATATGCAAGATGGACTATGTCAAATAAAGTAAATTACTTCGTGAAAGATTCTTGACATTAGTTATATTTTCTAAGAATTGCTTTAGTAGCTATTGCTTCCAAACTATCCTCTCAGTTGCTATGTACCCTACCTCAGTAGCTGTAATAATACTTTTTTCATTGCTTTTCATACAGAGAATGAGTAGGAAAAACACACAAACTTTTGTCAAAATGCAGTGTTGGAAGCATTGAAATTAAACACACACACACACACACACACACACACACACACACCCCGAGGAAATAAGAGTATATTAAATTAGAACAATATCAGTGCATCCAACAGAGTGCAGTGCTGTTCTTTATTTTGTAATGCAGAATGTTTCTCAAACATGTGCATTGTGCTAGTTTGAATTACATGCTTTATAGTAGGAGAGGGTGTTTCAAAACATGCAGTTATTCTCAAAAACCCTTTTTAGTCTAAATTCTGTAACAAGATGTGGGTGAGTAATTTAATTCTGTTTGAAGTATTCTGATTTCACTGACATAATATTCTATTAAACATTTTGAGTAGTACTTGCTATACATAAAATGGAAGATCCACTGTGTCCTCCACAGTTACAATAACTGAATTTGGATTTTAAGGGGTGGGAAATTTCCTTAGAAGACATTTTGTGGTTTAGGTATGACAGTTTAGATTTCAAATTCACAGGTGAGAGAAGTGTTGCTTTGCACTACATGGGACTTTTAATGCACAAGCACATTTACATTTAGAACTGAGAGATGCATGCTTGATATGATATGTGGATTTTGGTGATGATTTTATACAGTCAAGCAGAAAAGTGATGCATACCATTTATGATACCTTACTTTTGATATGCAACTAATTAGCTAGTAGTTCGGCTATGTGTATTATTCTGTGATAATCTGTATTTCCATCTTTTTAGAGATACTAGAAAATTGGTTATGGATGTTTTTATGCCTGCTGTTTGAGAAACTTTTATAAACATATCTTCTACATTTAATTTATTTCAACATAATCCGCACTAATTTTGTTCCAGTGAAGCGTACTTAGAATCTAAGATTTAACCTGTAATATCAGAGTGTGTTAATATTTTAATCTACACTGTAATCACAGTACAGCTGGCCCTCCATATCCATGGATTTTTTTATCCATGGATTCAAGCATCCATGGCTTGAAAATATTCCCCAAAATATATAATGTCCGGGACAGACTGCCGACATTGATGCATTCGTGAAGTAAGTGATGCGTGGTGCCATGCGAATGCTGTGTGGATGCTTACATCCCAATGGCAGCACCCATGAACATGGGTTAAGGACCATGTGGTTGCCAAGTGGTCCCTAACCCTAGTATCGACCCTGGTACACTGCTTATTGGCGTTATGTACCGGGCCAAATTCTAATAAGCAAACCTGGATTTTGCCATTTTATATCAAAGGCACCATTTTCCTGTACCATTGTATATAATGGGACTTGAGCATCCACAGATTTTGTTATCCACAGGGGATCCTGGAACCAAACTCCAGCCGATATCAAGAGCCTACAGTATACACTGATATATGGTTTTTGTTTTGTTTTTGTATTTTAATGTGAGAGGCCACTTTGAATTGCAGTTTCAGGGAAAAGGTGGAGTATAAATAAAGCTATTAATCAATTAGAATAACAGATAATATCCAGTTTACAACATGTTTCTAATTTTATGGGTGTACTCTCTACTTATATTCTTGAATCATCTGAAAATTTGGTTATATCTGCAGGCGAAGTGGAGTAAAAACCTGGGTATAAAAAAAGGAAGTGGTTACTAATCAAATATTTAAATAACAGTAACAATGAAGACTTTGGAAAAAATTTAAAAAATAAAGATCAAAGGCATTAAAATAATTGGAGACTTACAGTATATGATTCAACAAGGGCACAAATACAGGAAGAAGAAATAACTATATTAATTGGAAATCAATTAATAAAAAGGATAATAAAATTATTAGATGAAATACAATTGAATATGGTAGATCAAAATGAATTGCTAGAAGAAATAATTTAAAAAATTAGAAGGTGGAAAAAGACTAATAGGGAAAATTTATAAGATTATGTTAACAACCCAATTTAGAATGGTAGGGGGACTGACAATGAACTGGGGAAAAGATTTATTGATTGATACAGATAAAATTAAAATTTGGCTACAAGAAATTGTTAATATTAAAAATAAAAATGTAAAAGAACAACAAATGAAAATGATTGGAAAATGGTACAGGACGCCACATCAATTAGCATTTATAAATTATAAATTTCAATCAAAATGTTGGCATGGATGTGGAGCTAACATATGTGGTGGGAATGCTCATTTGTTCAAGAATTTTGGACATAGATTAAGAAAGAGATAAATATAATAATAGGGATAGAGATACAATTAAGCAAAGAAAACTGTTTAAATCTTAATTTAGGGGAATTAAGATTGAATAGTAATCAAAGATATGTAATAAAACAATTTCTAAAAGTTGCTCATACAGTGATTGCTTATGGATGGAAAAACAAATCAAATTGGAATAAGTCTTACTTGTTTAAATATATAAAAGAATACATATTATTTGAATTTCTTAGGGAAAGAAGACTTAAATATATTGAGGAAAGCAATAAAGACTAATGGAAAGATAAATGGGAAATTGTGATTAAGAACATGGAAGGAAAAATGGGATATGAAGAAGTAAAAAATATAATTAATGGTACTTCCCACATCTCTGAAAATGATTGTTAACTTGATTGGAATGTATTTCCCTCAATGCTGTTTTTGGGAGGGGGAGAGGGGAGAAAAGTGTATTGTGAAATATGGATTGTACAATTTGTATTATGTACTGTGTAATAATAAAAAAAATCTAAAAAAATGTTCTATAGAATTCTATCAACATCAATAAATCATTAAAAAAATATCTGTGGGCTTTAGCTTAACTCTGCCAGTATAGTTGGCATTTTTTATCTGCTCAGGGATCAAAACAACACAATGGGGTAGTCCACACTGGCCAAATAAAGTGGCTTCTAACTGCTTTGAAGCCTGGTTGCTTAGGCAATGCATGAGGTGAAACCAGGTGGAAAGGGAAACAAAGCTTCTCTCCAAGGCTAAAAACAGGAACGAAAAGAAGCTGGGATATTTGGATTCATGGTGGAAAATGCACACCATCACACCAGCACATAAACAGCCTGGCCTCAGTACTGGACTCTAGCAAAGCAAAAATGTGATCACCAATAATGCAATGGATGTAATTACAATATACACAAACCAGGCAGTCCAACCGGGAGGGGGTCATGGAATAAAGGTGGTAAAGGGGCATGTAGGGGGGGGGGGGCTCTATGATTGTGCTTCACCACTGGAATGGCATCTGGGCAAGAAGGAGGAGGTCATTGGAGGTTGCAGGCAATGCACTTGTGCGATGGTGTGCATGGGAAGGCAACAAAAAAGTTAATAAAGATAATCATTTCTGGTTTACAATCTTATTTTTTTAATTATTTTTAAAATGAGTCTTTGTAAAATCCAAACAATGTAACTTTATGTACTGCTTAAACAGGAAAGTTGCCACATAATTTAGAAATCTTATTAGCATGACTAGCCAGAGTGGCAAGGTATAGGGCTCTATGTAACTTAAAATGTGAGAAAACACATTCAAGAACTAAACATAAATGTGTTTTATGACCAATTTTATTATGAATTAAGACTCAAAACAGTCATATGTCAATAACAACAACACAGTGATAATCACAACAATACCATTGTATGTCATTTGTAAGTACTGAAAGTATTTTACATATATTATATTACTGTAATTATTGCAACAATAGTGTAAGGTAATTTAGGGCCAAAACAGACCAGCCAACAAAGCTGGCTTCCAGCTGGCTTCAGGCTATGGCATGCAGACAGCGTATGTCCCCAAGATGCCTGAAAGCTTCATGTCGCCTGGCTGCCTGCATGTGGGCCGGCTTCTGGGCGCTCCAGTAACATGGCTTTAGACGCCACACACTGCCAGAGCACCAGGAAGTAACTCCTTTTTTGGCCGGCTTCAAGGCAAATTGGGGTCGTGGAGTGCAGTTGCCGCACTCCCAGTCTGCCTTTGGAAGGGGCTGCCTGTTTTGTCCCCAAGTATTATTGACCTGAATGTTGGCTGTGAGAACTGAAGCTGAGAAAAAGTGTCTTAACTAAAAGTAATTGGTGAGTTCATAGCAAACATGAGATTGAAATGAGGGATTTCTTTACTCTGTCTCTTAGCCAGTATGCTATACTAGTTTTTGTATATTGGAGGTGTCTATTCCAATTACATGAATATCTATATGACAATATTGGGGGAGAAATATATACTTATAATTTAGCTGTAGATTTAACCTCTAACTAGTATTTGTTTTCACTGTAACAATCTCCATTTCCACTTTTTGTTAAAACGCATTTCAGTGAGTGGGACCGCTACATAATAAGTGTTACTTGTGAGCCCTGTCATCCATTTGCTGCTGATGCTAGGTTTTTAATATTCTCTTTCTCTTTCTCTTTCTAGTCACGGCCCATTCCGTCCCACCTTACTTCAGCAGTAGCAGAGACTATCCTAGCTTCAGCTTGTGAAAGTGAAAGCAGAAACGCTGCAAAGCGGATGCGAATGGATCGTCAGCAGGTACTATGGTGGACATGGGAAATAAGGGACACAGAATCAAAGCTCAGGCGATTAAGTAATAAACCTAGATTGCTAAAACTTGTTAAATAGAAAGATAAGTAATTCTCAGTTGATTCTGTTAAATGTTTTATATTTATTACTTTATCATTCCATCTTCATGCCTTCTTTACATTAGATAGGCCTTTGGATTAAGTAGTCATATTCCTTGATCCAGCAGGCCTCTTCTTATGTTCTTAAAGTTCCCAAGTAATTTAGTCTAGGGAGATACTCTATCTATCCACGTAACGTATGTCATGACCTCAATTTATGCTGGATGTTTTAAAAATAGTAGCTTGTATAGAGGTCAAAACATTTTGAGCTCTTCTGGTTAACTGGTTCATGATCCTATAGGGTTAATGTGTTTTTATTCTGGCAGCAGATAATGATCCTTGAACACTTAATGTTAATGGGGTTTAATGAACCAAATCAAGAGCCAAACAGCATCTAGTGTCTGTTTAGAAATAATTTTTTTAATCGCTACTGATTGCATCAACTCTATAACCTTATCCAAGTTGAAGGAAATTCTTGGCCACTATTATATGCCAAAGTACTGTTTTGCAATTTGAGTTTTCAAGTTTATTGCTCATAAAATTTAAACTGAGTCAGGCCCAGAAGAATTAAAGCTAATGGAAAACACAATCTTATGTCAAGATGGTTATTTTACTAATTTATGTGCAACAGCAGCAACATAAAAACAAACACACAAAAAACCTGTCCAATGGGAGTTAGAAAACTAAATGGAATGTCCTGAAACCATTTTAATCATATACAACTTCTCACACTGAACAATTAATGGACATGCATGGGGATGCACACTCATTCACACTTATACCAAATATCAAAATATCAAATGTTGCATCCGTCAGCTCAATTGACAAGATTTATTTGGGGGTGGGGTTATCTTTTCCTTCCTCTGAGGCTGAGAGAGTATAATTTGTCTATGGTCCCCCAGTGAGTTTCCATGGCTGAGCAGGGATTCAAATCTTGGTCTCCAGAGTCATATTCCAATGTTCAAACCACTATACCACTCAGGATCTCTTGTTAGTTAATGTAAGTTGCACAAACAATTCTGCTATTACAAGCCTCAAAATTCTGTTGCTTATAAAAATATCATCTTTTGGTCTAATAATCTAAAATCTAACCCCAATTACAAATAATTTTAACTGAATTTTTTCACTTTTTGCAGAAGAAGATGTCACAATAGTTGCCCCCTGTAAGGGGATCAAGTTTCAGATGACTAGATGCAGGAAGCATTGTGAAAGAGCAGACTATGGAACAGTGATTAACAAACTTTGCTATCCAGGTGTTTTGAACTTCAACTCCCAGAAGTCTCAGCCAATCTGGCCAACAGTCAAGAAATCTGGGAGCTGAAGTCCAAAACATCTGGAAGACCAAAGTTCAGGAATCACTGCTTTAGAATGATTCATCATCACTGTTGTTGTTATTTGGGGTTTTCCAAAGAGGACACACTTGCCCTCATATTTTTTGTGAAAATGACATATAGCATAGCAGCAATCCTTGTTTATTAATTAATATCCCACTTTTGACCCAATATTGGATTAAAGGTAGTTTAAAAAATTAAAACAACATACAATTAAAACCTGATCATCTTAAGACACCACTAATTTGAAACAATAGAAAATCATTTATCAAACCTATCCATAAAGACAAAATGCAGCACACAGAACCATTAAACCCCTCCTACACAGCCTGTCAATCACAAATTCCTGTTTAAATAAAAAGATTTTTTACTTCTTGGAAAAAGAGAGCCAGCCTAGCCATATGTGAGAAGGAATTTCATAGTCTGAGAGAAGCCCCTAACATGGACGTAGCCAGGATTTTGGGAAGGGGGGGGGGTTCCAGACTAATTGTCACCATTATAATGGGGCTTGGGTGTGGTGGCATGGCAGCACACACCATTAATTGTATCTAATGGAAGCAGGGGTCCAGACCCCACGCCCCCCCACGCCACGGCTACATCCCTGCATATAAGAAGTTCCTTTTGTGTGTACTCTCCAGATAGGTCCATGAGGACAGTTGGGCTCTAAGAAAACTCTTTAAGGCCCTTTACAGACTGGCCTGAAAGGCCAACCTGGGGACAGAATCGGGCATAGCATCTTCATGACGCACACCCGGCTCTGATCTGTTAGAGAAAAAGATCTTTGGGATGGTTGATGTCTCGTTCTGCCGGTGGTTCTGAACTGGTACCAACTGGAACAGATGCAGTCTTCTTAGCTACTCAGGAACAAAGTAACTTCAACACAGATTTTCACTCAAATGAGGATTTATTGTTGCTATTTACACTTTACAGCAGGCTACTATACATCTATACTCTTTCAGAGTCCATGCTAGAAGTTTGAATGTGACATCAGTCTTTGTTCTCACATAAGATCAACTTTCCCACCAAGTGGACACGCCTCTTTCTCATGAAGTCACCATACTACACAAGAGCATAACAATAATACATTTGTTTATATTATGTCTCAGCAAATGTCCTTGAAGACTTGTTCTTCCAGGCCTAGTCTTTCTGGCCTGCAACAGGAACCATTTTAAACTTTAGTTAACCATTGCCACATCCGAACATTTTCCATACAAATTAGAAATATATTTTAACATGATCCCCCAGGGTGCCCTGATGCCACTCACCGCTCCACATGGTGCACGGCATCATGATGTGCCTCTGGCACCACGTCCAGATGATGCAGCACCGAAGAAGCATCATATAGCTGTGCCTTTGTGGCCATGGCACCCTTTCAAGGGTGCAAAAAGGACGCACTTTTTGCGGCTCCTTTTTGTACCCTCAAAAGGCTGGAATCAGAGCATGGTTTGAAGTTGCCGCAGCCCCTATCCAGCTAGGAAATGAGTGGCATCCCACTGCCCCTTAGGGGCTATCTGTCAAGAAATGTCCCAAATTCCAGAAGGATGTATTTTGTGGAAGGGAGGTTTTCAAATGGGTGGCTGAAGACACGAAAGAGCACTTCTCCATACCTCAACCTCCATTCTTATTTGGCAGTTAAAATCCCGTACTCTGTAGAGCAGTTGTTCCCAACCTTTGTTGGGCCGCGACCCCCATTGCGGATGAAAGTCCTGACTGGTGGCCTCCCTGATTGGTTGGCAGGCCAGGAAGGGGCAGGACTTCCAGCCGCCTACAAACCCCAGCGGCCTTTGCAGCCAGACGTCCCACCCCTTCCCGGCCTCCCAACCAATTAGGGAGGCTGCTGGCCAGAAGAAGGGATAGGACTTCTGGCCGCAAAGGCTGCTCGAAGCCCCTCCATCTCCTCTTCCTCACTCCTCCTCCTTCTCCTCCTCCTCCTCCATGCTGGCCAAGCCTGCTCTGGCCTGCCGCAGCCACCATTGGAGGAGGAGGGGGAGGCAGCCTCGTCCCCCTCCCCACGCTGTTCCAGCACCAGTGCTGGCAACCATGGGAAAAAGAGGAGGAGGATGCAGCCCCGTCCCCATCCCCTTCTCTGGGCGGGTCCGGCACCAGCACCCACAGGAAAGAGGAGAAGAAGGAGGCAGCCCTGTCCCCATCCCCATCCCCTTCCTCGCGTGGTTCCGGCACCTGCGCCAGAACCCGCAGACAAGAGGAAGAGGAGGAGGCAGCCCTGTCCCCGTCTCCTTCCCCACATGGTTCCGTCATTAGCGCCGGCACCCACAGGGAAGAGGGAGAGGCAGCCCCTTCCCCACACAGTTCCAGCACCAACGCCACCACCTGCAGGGAAGAGGAGGAGGAGGCAGCCCTGTCCCCGTCCCCATGCGGTACTGGCACCAGCGCCGGCACCCGCAGGAAAGAGGAGGAGGAGGAGGCATCCCCGTCCCACCCGTGGGGAAGAGGAGGAGGAGGAGGCAGCCCCTTCCCTGTCCCCTTCCCCTCACAATTCCGGCACCCACAGGGAAGAGGAGGAGGCAGCCCCATCCCTGTCCCTACGTGGTTCTGGCGCCGGCACCCGCGGGAAAAAGGGGAGGAGGGGGAGGCAGGGAATCCCAACCTGGTGACCCCCGAGAAAGGGTCGATCGACCCCCAAAGGAGTTGCGACCTCCAGGTTGGGAACCCCTGCTGTCGAGTATGCCACTAGGCAGGAGAGTGAAAAATGTCAGAAAAATGTCAGAACAATTAGTTCAAGGGGGGAAAGTTATGGTAAATGAAAAATAGTTTTATGTTTTTGTTTTGTTCTGGGCTCAATTGGTACCAAATAGATTAAAAGTCAGATAAACAAGTGGATAATGGGTGTGCAGCACATAGCGGCAAACACAAAAGGTCTTGAACATTCAACATTTTCCAACCAACACCCAATGCTATATCAGGTTCCACAGGCTCTTGAGCACTGGATTACAGTTCTGGAGATCAGCGTTTGAATTCCTGCTTAAATATGGAAATCCAAAGGGTGACCATGGGCTAGTCACACTCTCAGCAACAAAGGAAGGGAAAAGCAACCCCACTCTGAATAAGTATTGCCAAGAAAACCCTGTGATAAGAGTGCTATAAGACAAAATTTACCAAGGATACACAACAGCAAAATAATAGCACCACCACCACCATTTTGGTCAGGTACAGGCACTTTTAGTGGTACAATTAGCCTGCCCTTTATGCAGGCTTGCCTTCCATGGATTTGAGCTCATGCGGAAGGCAAGCCCCAATAGAAACAATGGGAGGCATGCCATGGGAGCATGCCCCATTGTCCTCAATGGGATTTGAGCAATTCCCCTTATAAGGGGGGAGGGGGGTGTCCAGAACGAATCCCCTGCATAAGGGACAGGCTGACTATACTGTATTCTCACTAGATCATTATAGTATTTTTTGCCATTCATTTTTTTTTTTTTTTACTGATAGCAAAAAGGTTCATATTCATGGAAATATCACAGGGGGCCTCTGAGTGTGGTTGCCATTTGATTTATGGGGGGGGGGGGATTGCAGAAAATAAAAGCAAACCTACAAACCACATCCCTTTCCCTAGCACTTTGCCTCACCATGTACTTTACTTTGCTCCTTGCATCCTAATATTACACTTGTCATCCTCCTTTGCCTGCCTGCCTTCCTTTCCCTTCCCTTGACTCAACCCACACCTTCTTTATGCCCCCTTCTTGTTTCTTAGATTCTACCACTTACCTATCACACTCTCCTTTCCCTCCTCTGCTAAACTTTCCTTCTTTCATAGCCACTGTGAGAATAAAAAAGACCTGCCAAAGATACCCTACTACCCTCTTTTCCTCCCCCTCCTGTTTCTTATGTTACTGTTTCCCTGTCCACCTGCCTGCTGAACAAGCAGAAACTGCATAAACCAAGTGTTACTTCAAAGAGAGGGTAGGTAAGGTGAAAGCAATAGTAATATTCTTCTTCTAGGCGCTAACAGATACAGTGGAAGGAAGGACGGGTGGGATTGAGAGAGGATGTCAGTAATGGGGATAGTTCTTTCCCATTCACGTCAGTCAATGGGAGAATCCAAACTGCCCCTCATAAAATGCAACTGAATTTCCCCTGATCTATAAAATGAAGCATGTTCCTACATCAAGCAAGTCAGGCAAAAACAAGACTCCATGGAAATTTAAATACAAATCCCTGTATTGCAGTTTTCAGTCTTCGTTGCATCACTCCTCCATCACTCTAATGATTCTATTGCTTTCTGTGCAGCCTTCGTAAGGAGCTCTCCAAAACAGACTTCAGCTAGACTTTTCTCTAGAGCAGAGTTGTACTATTGGCACAGGCAACTGAAAGTTGGAACTGAGAAAGATTGAGTGATAAATGTCAGTCCTAAGTGGGAGACTTTACTCATTGGTTAAATACACTAAAAGGCAGGAGCAGGGTTATTTCTTACAAAACCGATGAATAGAAGAATGACTGCATATTTTGCCTCATAACTTTTCTCCTACTAATGCTAAAAATTTACTTGTGTTCTTTTTAAATGAAGACTTGGAATCTGATAATCACAATGAGCATCAATTGGCATGAGCAGAATTGCAGTAAAATTCAGTCAACCAATGGTGTGGCAATCCTACCCCAGTACTGCCCAGTCTTCCCACTTTCTCCCTCCTCCCCCAGTTTCCCTGATGCCAAGTACTGTACAGATCTTATCTCTTACCAGGAAGAAATGATGGGGTTCATTCATACCAGCTTTCCTTCCCCTGCTAAGCAGTTTGGAGAGCTTCCAGGCAAGGCATTTACTTTCAAGCTGCCCACCAACCTCATTTCCTAAGAATGTCACAAAAGCATCCAAAGAGCCACCAAAGAGAGGTAGCTCAGGGTGAAACAGACAGGCAGAAGGGTTGGCTTGAAGCTGCCCATTCCAAAGATTCATTGAGGCCATAGCGAACACATGCTACTGCCCCAGTCTTCCTTGAAGCTGGCTGGATCTGCTCCTTTTTCAGCTGGGGAAAGATCTGTTCTTTTTCTGGCCGGGGAAAAGGCGACTTTTCCAACTCTGCCCCGGTCCCATGGCAACTTCAAGCCACTCCGGTGATGTGCAGCATATAAATGCCACGCTGCCAGAGTGCCTTGAAACTGCCCATGTCTGGATGGCTGCCTGACTTCCGGATGGTGTGGAGGTGTGCGGCATATAAGCACTGGACTTCCATGCCACCCAGACGGTGGCTTTAAAGGACTGTGCTGTTCTGGCCCTTGGTTATCTCCTTAGGAAAGAAGTTCAACAAATGCAAGTTCTGTAAATGCACCACTGTTTTCTACCATTGTCCAAACTGTTCACAAAGATAGCACAAAATGCAAGACCTGCTGCCTGGACCTCACCTGGTGAATGACATCATTTGAAGAGGAAGTTAGACCAAGTCTTCAAAAGCTTATGCTACATTTTTTTTGTACAGTTACTCTCAGAAGTGCTATACGTCCCTTTGCATACTCATATTCTAGACTAACACAGTGATTTATTAGAGTCTAGATTCATTTGGGGAAATATTCCTTAAGGCAGTAGTGAGGAAAGTGTGAACCATGAGTTACATATAATGCTAAGCTCTACTTTTGCAGCACCTGAACCCTGACCCCGAAGCCCCTATATCCCCCAATTTTTCGCCAGGTGATTTTCTGAAGATCTCCACAAGCACATTAAAACCTCACACAAGTACAGCTGTATGCAAAGGGATCTTGCAGCATCTTTGAGACTAACTGAAAGATAGAAGTTGGTAGCATGAGTTTTTGTAGGCTTGAGTCTATTTCTTCAGATGTATGTGGTGGAGTGGAAAGCCCAGTGACAGATCTATATCGACGTCTCTGTGTGAGAATGTCCATGAGAATGCAAAATTGTGGGCATGGAGATGAAGTGCAAGTTCAGTTTTAACAATGATCATTGGGGGAACAAGACAAGGATGCTGACTAAAGCCAAACTGACTGACTACTACACATACTTACATGCCTCCAGTTTTCACTCTGAACACACAACCAGAGCTATAGTCTACAGCCAAGCCCTCCAATGCAATCACATCTGCTCAGACCCACAAGACAGGGACACAACATTCATGGAATTACAAATATTAATCAAGCTACAATACCCACCACTTGAAGTAAATAAACCTAATTAAAATGCAAAACTTTTGTGCAGGACTAACCCATTACAGAACAGACTGAGGGCAGAAAATGACAGGCCCCACTAACAGTGACATACAGTTCCCAAATGAGACCACTCAGAGGTATCTTCAAAGACCTACAACCTATTCAAGGTCTCTTGGTGGCAGATCTTTACTTACCTACAGACAGCCTCCAAACCTCAACCAGTTACTTAGCAGCAAAAGAACACAGAATACAGATATGGACACAGGTACAAAACCTTGCCACAAACCCAGATGCCAACTCTGTCTACGTATCTATTTAGGAAATGTCATAAAAATCTAATGACAATATTAAAGGTACTTTCACTTCATAGTTTTTTGTGGGTTTTTTGGGCTATGTGGCCATGTTCTAGAAGAGTTTCTTCCTGACGTTTCACCAGCATCTGTGGCTGGCATGTGTATTGTTCTGTACTTTCACTTCCTCATCCTCTAATGTGATTTATGCCATACTATGTCAGCAATGACCTTCAGCACTCTGCATTGGGTAAAATAGCTGGTCCTGGCACTAGAAGATAAATGGACATAAACCAGACATTAGGAACAGTAATATACCAAAACTGGTTGCAGAACACTTCAGTCTTCCTGGCCATTCCATCTTCGACCTGAGAACAGTGGTCCTTGGAGGGAAAGGACTCCAAAGGAAGATTGGGAAGAAAAACAGCAGAATTGGAATATATCAACAAACTGCAGTACATTAGCAGTGGGTTTGAATGGAGGCAATGGTTTCCTGGCACACTACATACATTATAGCACTAGCTAACACCCTAGCCTCATGGGAACTTTCTTGGTCAATTCATCACATTTTCTTTTTGGCTCCCACACTACATCCCAATAGTCATTCATATGGTTATCTACTAACCTTGGCTTTAGGCAATATCCTTGTCTTGTCCCCCAACGATCAATGTTAAAACTGAATTTGTCACCTCTTCTTCACACCCACAAAGTTTTGCATTCCTACAGTCATTCTTCCCTGGGCTTTCCCCTTCCATCAGATGCATCTGAGGGAATAGGCTCAAGGCTACAAAAGCTCAAACTACCAACTTCTTATATTTAAATAAATCTCAGAGGTGCTACAAGATCCCTTTGCATACTGATTTTCCAGATGAACACTGCTATGTATTTTATTCTACCACAAGTAAAGCTATTCGCTACCCCCCAACACCCTCCCAAAACTTTAAAATCCATCCACAGCTGCAGTGGGAACCAGAAGTCACCTGATCACTTATATTGTGCTGGTAGTACACAAGTGCAGCCTGTGGGGTGAACAGCAGGGCAAAACCTGGCTGACTCAGGGTGAAACAGGCCACCCAAAAAGGGTGGATCAGGGCCGCCCTGGAGCCGCTCGCCCTGGAGCCATGGCAACCGCATGTTTGTGGCCCCACTGTTTCAAAGCGGCTTCTGAAAAGGAGTGGGTTTTTACTGCTCCTTTTCAGGGTGGGTTTTCTGGGTTGGGGCAATTTGGCAGAGTTTTCAGGACAGGTTGAGGGCATGCATTATGTGATTGCTATGCCCCCAAGCCACCCAGAAATGAGCTTTTTTCACCCGTCTGTTTTGGGCCATAATTGCTTATCCCTGCCTTAAAGTATAACATTCCCAGGCTGTGTAAGATTTTAAAGAAAGGGTTAACATATTCCCCCCATTTCTGTTTATGAGAGATTTGTCTACAAACCAAGAATTTTTAAAAGAAAGAACTAAAGTTATTTTTGTTTGACATATCCACAGTCGTTAACATAAAGAGACTGGCATGAAATGGAACTAAACTTAAATAAATAAATGAGAGGGAAGTAGACTAGTGCCCACACGTTCTTTTAGTAAGAGTTGAAACCCTGCTTCTCATGATACATAGGGAACACACAAATGAATGCAAGGAGCATTGGAACAAGGTAAAAAGAAATGTCTTCACATACACATCGTGGAACATGGAGAGTGGGCTGGCATGTGTTACCGAATCATGTCTTAGGGCAGTGAGGTGAGCAGATCAAATTCATATCCCTAACATACCTTTGATTCCACATTATCATTTCCTTCATGATTTGTTCCATTTCCTACTATCCTTGGCACTGACCTTTCTAGGGAACCTTCCAAAATGTTTGTTGCTTGAATCTGTTGACTTTTGCAGCAGAAAGGGGGGGGGGACAGTTTTAATCCCAGCATAATAATTCTCCTTGGTCTCCTAATTATATCTGTCTCCATTGTTGAGGATATAAGACACAAAGAACGTTTTGGGGCAAAGGCTGGGATAGGGATAGGTTTTGACAAAGCTGGGTGTGCAGAAGTAAGAAATGGGGTATCCATAAATGAGAATATCTCTTACACAAAAAATCTGTAGCCTCCCTTCTTCCCATCAGCATTCTCATGCTTTCTTTGAGACAGACTGTGTCATTTAAAAAAACAACAGTGTATGTTTGTTTCACATTTTTAACCTGTTTTGAATGTAGTGCAAGAGAAATTCCATTAAATAATAAACTAACAATTTCTTCATTCAAAGAGAAAAAAATAGAACTGTGATTTGACATTGTCCACTGAACCATTATTCTTTCAGGATGAGACTGCTCCAGCTGATAAACCATATAAACAGGAACCAACCCAGGTCACTTACTCAACATCAGCTGTTTCCAGCACACAGGAGGTGCTGTACATAAATGGAAATGGGACCTACAGTTACCATAGTTACAGAGGGCTAGGAGGAGGTTTGCTAAATCTCAGTGATGCTTCTACCAGTGGTGAGTATTTTTTGTTTTTACAAACTTTTGTATTATTTTTTGCATGCACAAATCCCCACTCTGTTCTGGAAATACTTAGGATGAAAAATTCTATCTTTTTGTTGTAGAGAAAAATAATTAGCCAAAGTACAGTATGTAATATATGCAGGCTTAAATTAAGTACTCTGATACTTAATAGTCTAGATGGACACATATTGCCAGTTTAGGTGCTTATTTACCAGCAGGTTTCTCTACAATAAAGCAAAGCAACCCATCACTACATAACACTATCAGATTAAACATGTTAAATATTTTGAGCAACAGTATAAACCTAACACCCTCCTATCTTCTGCTCATTCATATCATGGCCTTCGTTGACTAAAAATATTTTATTTAAAGTATATTCAGACATAAAGGATTACTTGTCTTTCATCTTAGTTAATCCATCTCAGGCTGCATCTGCACTGCAGAATCAATGCAGTTTGACACTGCTTTAACTGGCATGGCTCAGTGCTATGGAACAGTGGTATTACTGTGGTTGGTGTCACCTTGTGCCGAGGAGGGGTGCGGCAGCAGGGAGGGTGGTGGTGGTAGGTGGTAGGGAGAGACAGCAGCAGCATGCCCTTCCCTCCTACTGCCTTGCTCTCCTGCCCCTGTGAATGCTCAGCTACTGACTGGCCAGACTGCCACTGTCTAAGGTCTGGCATGGCTGCTAAGGTGAACAGCAATGCCAAACTTTAAATGGTGGTGGCTGCTGTAGGCAGTGCTGAGTCCTCTGGGCAGCCTGTTCAGGGTCTTATCTGGTTGTTGGGTGAGTTATAAGGGGAGGTGATGCCCTTTCTTGTTTGCCAAGCATTGTCCCATTGGGTGTATTATCCCACCAGGTGTACACCCCCTTCTGGGGTGTCACCCAGTGGGATCCACACACCCCACAAACCCTAATGACACTCCTGCAATGAAAATCTGGGATGTGTAGTTTTGTAGATTTGTACTCTTCTCTATCAGATCACTCTAGTGCCACAGCAAACTACAAATCCCCAAATTGCATAGGATAGAGCCATGGTAATTAAAGCTGTGTCAAACTGCATTAATTCTGCAGTGTTACAGCAGCCTCAAACTAGCAAAATGGGTGCTGCCTCAGGTGCCCAGAGAAAATCATATTGGAAAAAAAAGATTATATAACTTGCCTTAAAATTTGGATAACTTTCAGTTTGTATGTAATGGAAATAAGGTAGTATTTCCATTGTTGATTAATCTGGTCCAATGTTGAATGGATGAAGACGGACATAGGTTAACTTGCCACCGCGAAACAGAGCGAAGCCTCAAGGACATGCCTCTGGCTTGCTTGGAAGAATGCCTGGAGAAACAGCTGCCAGATAAAGAAACAGCACTCTCCAGCATATCACACCTAAGAGGGCTTTATTTGTTCTTTGTTCCAAACACATGAGCTATTACTGAACACCACTGTACAAATCTCACACCACACCATTCCCACACAGTACAAAACTGCACCTGGGCTTATATACACAATTGCCATGCAGCCACCACTTAGCCCAGCCCCTTCCTGTTCATGTTGCTATGTACCATGGATACCAATTATTCTTCCGTCTGATGACATAGCATATTTACATTTGCTGTACATGCACTCCAGCACATTCGACCTTGAGCATTCGGCTGCTGCTCTCGGCTCCAGGTGTAGCCAATCTAGGCTTCTGCTGAGCGTCCGCATGTCATGGAGCGGAAATGACACCGCAAGTGCACCATTGGCGCCTTGCAGTGTCATAACCATGCTGCAAAAAGAACCCGCTTTTTGTGGATTCTTTTTGCTGCGCCAGAGAATCGCGCGGTTTGTCTGCTGCGGTTCCCTGGCGCAGCAAACACCGGCGCCGGCAGACCGCCCTTTTATATAATGTGCTTCATTTTATATAATGTGCTTTTAGATAATGTGCTTCATAAAATTTAAGATGTAGCCCATAAGCAGGATACACCCTTTTTAGTAACAAGGATGTGCCTTCCTCTTGCTCACCTCCAAACAAATCCCAGTCAGTATTTGATATATTTAGGCTACTGAAGGGAGTTTATCATAATCTGACAAAACTTTTTTCTGTAATATTTTTATTAGGGTTTTGGACTATGACTCTGGAGACCAGAGTTTGATTCCTAGCTTGGCCATGAAACCTACTGGCTGACCTTGGGCAAGTCACATGCTCTCAGCCGCAAGGGAAGGCAATGGCAAATCTCCTCTGAACAAATCTTGCCAGGAAAACCCTATGATAGATTTTGCCTTAGGGTTGCTGTAAGTTGGAAACAACTTGAAAGCACACAACAATTGTCATCAAAAATGCATTTCTTTCTAAAGTCTATCCATTTTATTAGTAATCATACAAAACAACTTGGAAATACAGATACACTGAAATAAAAAAGTCTATGCATTTTGTTAGAATGCTTATAAAATGTAACTTATATTAACTAGCTCTTCTACAGAAAGTTAATAAAAGGTTAGCTCTAATACAGTCGGCCCTTCTTATACACGGATTTTTTATACACGGATTCAAGCATACACGGTTTGAAAATGTTCCAAAAAAAGTATAAATTTACCTTGATGTTCCATTTTTTATTAGGGACACCATTTTGCTATGTCATTATACTTAATGGGACTTGAGCATACATGGATTTTGGTATACACGGGGGATCTTGGAACCAAACCCCAGCGTATAACAAGGATCCACTGTATTTGTGCTTTTGACAGTTACTAGAAACAAACATAGTTTTACATCTCATCACGGATATTTAGACATCTACATCTTCCATTATTCAAAGTATATATTACTATTATTAATGTCAGAGAAAATAGTTGGTAATCATCCTAAGAGTAATATTTGAATTTGCCAGAGCCTATTCTCTCCAACAGAGAACTGAGTATCTAACAGGCTGTCCTATACTAGCAGATGAAGTGGGTTACTGCAGAGATAATTCACATGTCATATGGCTTTGCTTCTCATAAGCCATCGGTGCTTTTATCAGTCAAATAAGCAGCTGTATCATATATCTGGCCAGTGTTTTAGAATTCTAAGTAATTGATGCTGCCAATGAGTAATTTATGAAGCAATAACTACCTCATGTTAAATCTCGCAAGTCATTTGTCCAGCAATGTATTTAATGTCAGATTTACTCAGTAGCTAATATGATAAATGAATGTCTACCGCTTGGAGCAGAATCACAGTGCTTGTAGCATTCTGAATGATTTAGTTAAAACAAAAATTGCTTAGCTTCCAAAAATATGTGATGCCTATGAAAACTTAAATGAATCCATAAACCATAGTCAGTTACTAGTTACAATATAAATGACTGAATGTGTCACCATGATGATGACTAGAGAAATAATATCCTGGGCGGCCTGGAAGTGATATTACAGAGAATATATATATATATATATATATATATATACACACACACACACACACACACACACATACATCAGTTTTAATTTGCTGTTCCAGAAGCAGCTGAAAATCTCTCTGTGTGAGAGGACAAATGCTGACTCACAAAAACATGCCACAAACTATGGCAGCTGGAAGCAAGACTGTAGTGTGTTATTTGTAGCATGCGCTCTCAATTGTACCAAACAGAATTGTATGTGTGTCAGTGTGTGCCTTCAAATCATGTGTTGATTTAGGGACAACGCCATGAATTTCAAAGGGGTTTTCTCAGGGAAGGAATACTCAAGAGTTACTTAGTTTTGCCAGTTACTTCTTCTGAAATATAGCCTACAGCAGACATATTCCATTCAAATTTGTCACTCAACAAGGAAGGATTGGTTTAAACCATCATTGCTGCATTGACCAAATCATAATTGTTTCATCAGTTAAATGACCTCAAGATTGGTAATAAACACACACACACACACACACACACACACACACACACACACAGTGGGAGATTATTCAGTATCAAGTTTAGCCAAATGTTTATGTTTTGATTATTGTGTCAAAGGAGTTTAGCACACTGGGGCTAATTTTGGCTAATTTCAGCATTAAAGAGAGATTAAAGCACATTTAAAGCATCCCGCAAATAAAACGTAAATGGCGAGTAATTGCACGAATGATTATCACATGCAATTGTGCAAATAAAGTGATATCGGAAATGCATTGTCACTGAAATCCCGAAAGTAAAAAGATGTGTGTTAATGCTTCTTCATGACCACTTTAATGGTGGGTTTTGTGTGATGTCATGTGAAATTGTTTCGGGTAATTAAGTGATTTTTCCAGAATATTCACAGGATAAACTCCTGTTCTCCTTCATGTGATAAACTCCAAAGACTACATATTAAAAATTATGCAAAAATTTCAAACACTTTGCAGAAGCTTCAAGAGGCTACATGCAAAAACTAGAAGCTCCAACGAAACTGCATCCAGGACTCAAGGGAGCTGAACAGCCCTCCAGGTGGATTGCTAGATCAAATCAGTCCCCCTCCAACAATCCCATAGGCATCACTGATACATCATCTGTTATTTTTATGCTTTCTGTCATATTCCAGTCTGCCTTTGGGAAACTCCAAGCACTTTTTACGAGGGTTTCCAGACAATCTATCATAGAGATTACTGGCTAGGCTGATAATTTGATGTGTTATGATACTGTGCTGCCTGACTCTGAATTCAATGGGAAGGATAGAAAAGTATTGATGTCCTACACAGTTTACTTTGGCATTGCTGGGTAGGTAAGGAATAAATTATGATGTAGGGTACATGACTTTAGTGTGTTCCTAGATCTTCTTTACTGATAATATAGACACCAGAAAGTATTTTTCCCACCCTTCCTTTTCAACTCTATGTATGTTGTTTAATGCTATCAGTGACACTACTGAAGCTACAGTCAGCCCTTTGTATCTGTAGGGGTTCCATTCTGCGCCCTCTCCCCCATGTGGATGACAAAAACTGTGGGACCTAAAGACTCATTCTTCCCAAAGGTGGTGCGTCATGCACATGACTGCACTGATGTGGCCACGTGCATGTGCTGTCATTGGGGAGAACAGGGTGGAGCCATCAGCCGATGCTCCAATCTATTGATAGCTCCAATCTATTGATACCTGTGGATGGTGAGCACCAATTGTAGAACATAGTTCTGTAGATCTTGGCTGAACTTGAAAACTATGCAGGGTCAGCCCTGGTTAGTACTTGGATGGGAAACCAGCAATGAATGCCAAGTACTGTAAGCTATATTTAAGAGAAAAGAACTGTTATTTGTGGGGTTTTCTGGCTATGTGGCCATGTTCTAGAAGAGTTTCTTCCTGATGTTTTGCCAGCATCTGTGGCTGGCATCTTCAGAGAATGCTGCCTTGAAAGGAGTTGGGTATATATACATACATATACTGTGAACATGGCCACATAGCCCGAAAACCCCACAAAAAACTATGAAAGTCAGCCATGAAAGCCTTCGACTCCACATTGTGTTCACTAAGATATCCTAATGTTTTTTCTTTGACATTTCCAGGTCCAACTGATCTCAGTATGAAGAGGCAGTTAGCAACCACTTCTGGATCTTCTAGTAATACCAGCTCTAGACCTCAGCTGAATCCAACTGAAATTAATGCAGTACGGCAACTGGTTGCAGGGTACCGAGAATCAGCTGCTTTTTTATTGCGTTCAGCAGATGAACTAGAAAACCTTATTTTGCAGCAGAACTGAGACTGGTGATGATCCTGCTGACCTAGTTTTATCACAAAATTTCCACTAATGACATTTTGATTTCCCAGAGCAAATCTTTTAGTTACTGCACAGTCTTGTTAACGAGTTAATTACCATAATGCCACACTGTTCTTGGTGTTTTTGGTGTGTTAGGGTTCTTCAAGTGAACTTGGACCTCCAAAATGTCTGAGGTATTCTACTATATCCAGCCTATTGCTTAATGTGCATTTGTTCTAGTGTGTCAGCATCAGTAGCAAAAAGTGGCTGGAAATGTTAACTCGTTCTAACATGGACAGAAACAGAAGATACATGGGGTTTTAAAATTGGTCCAGAATCAAAGTGCAATATTAGTGGAATGTGTTATTGACTCAGTGGACTCCAAGCTGCATTAAATGGCAAAATGTTGCCAGATGCCCTGTTGTTAACAGGATACAATTGCAATGAAAAGGATCTTGTATTTTAAAGAAAATGTAATTTTTATAGAAAAAAACAAGACAAAATTTTTGCTTCTCATTCTAAATTGATCATTTTTACTTTGGTAAATTTTTCACTGATTTTTCAAGTAATGTTTTGAGGAGTTATTGTAGGTCCTCTTTTCTGAAATACCTATCTCCCTCTCCAAGCCACATTCATTCAGCACTGAGTACCTTTTCTTGCTGGTCAGCCCCATTCCCTGGTGGATCCCTCCACAAATATCTCTGGAATGACTTCCAAAAAGGAAGCAGACATTTCTTATGCTTGCACCATTTTCATCTCCATTTCATAATGAGTTGCAACTTTATTAGCAATTAATAAAGATGTAAGGGTTATTTTTAAAAGACATATCATTACTTTTTTTAAGGTGATTTCCGGCAAGCTAGCTCATTTAACTCCAGGATTGCTGCTGCTGTCTTGTACAAGTCCTTCTAGTAGTGAATGGATGTAGATGATTGAATGTGAAGAGGTTGCAAGTGACAATCGGAAAATTTGCACTCTTGTGTGTATTTATTTCTTTTTATTTCTTTTAAAATGAATATGTAACTGAAAAGGGCCATTGACACTTCTGGTGTGATTTTATAATGCTAATACTGAACTGTTTAAAAAATTGTAAAGGATGCAGCTGCCACTTAAATAAAATTCCCTTCTCCTGACATCCCTAAACCCCATTTCTTATTTTATGATGTCAAATATGCATCAATGGTGTTTCGTTGTGCGCTAAGGAAACCTTATTTTTATGTAATTAGAGAGAAGTATTTTAGTTTATGCTTATTGTAATATCTGTTATGTTGGTTAGCTTTTGTTAAATAACAAGTTCCTTGTGCATTCCTGAATTTGCCTTATTTTGTGTACAATTTTTATGTACTTTGGTTTTTGACAATGGATTTAAGACATTGGTGATATTTTCTATCTACTTGTTACATATAGTTTTTCAAGTAATGACTGTGATTGTGACAAAGTAATGTGCACTTTTTCTTGTAACTGTGGACATTGCTATGCTTTTTTCCCTTTAGTGTTTTTAGAATTACTGTTGCTTACAGTTATGTTTTAAAAAAACACAACTTTTGTGATACTGTTGGTGAATATCAATGTGAAAAAGCCTATTGAAATGAGTGTTTTGGAGAAACCTAAATACACAAAACCTTTTCTTTACACTGTGGACTCGTATGTTAACAAATTTAAATGAAATTTTAAAAAACGAGGGCTAGGAAAAATCCTCTGTTTTCTTTCAGTAAATAAACATCTGTGTTTCAATATGTTCTTGAGAAACAATGTTTTAGCATACTCCAAGGTCAGTCTTTTGTGAATGCTGCTTTCTTTCGGTGCTGTTTAAAATCCAGTTTATACAAATTGCAGAGGATAGTTTCCAAAGGTATACTGGTTAGATAGGCCTGCCGTGCATAAATCTTGCAGGCAGGATTGGCTGGTATCCTGTTCAGCAATTATACAATGTTGTAAGTCTGACTTGCCACATTGCAATCCATTTTTATGGTCTTTGTACCATCACAACAATAAAAAAACTTCCCTAAAAACCTACCTTTCAATCCACACACACGGCTGCACATGGCATTGCTTACCCTCCCTCACTGTCTGGGAACTCAAAAATGGCTCTGTTGCCACAGCTACATGCCTCAAAAGGGAACTTTCTGGGGAGGCTGAGGGATATAACTATGAGACATAACTACGTCTCCCACTGTAGGATCTCTGCCATAGTCTACATTTTCACAAGACAGAATCAACTCAGTCTGACTTATGAAGCATTGTTTTACAATTGGTATATCCCACAAGCAAGAGGAGGAATATAGAGCCTCAAAAAAAGAGCTGCAAACTTTTTACATGGCTGCAGTGCCAAGTGGATGTGGTGCCAATGTTGGAGTCTTCCAAAGGTCAATACTTTTCATTGTTGAAAAGTATTGACCTTTGGAAAACACTGCCAACAGTAGGCACCTTCCTGCCCTTTCTACATATCAAGAGTAGGTTGAAAAAAAGTTTTGCCTAGATATGTATTACAACTCCCCTCCCAGCATATACTAGCTGTCAAGTGTATTACAAGTTGTTGCCCTTTTATGGTAAACAAAAGCATTCCTGTGCATTGACTGCAAGTATGCAGCCAACTGGTCCTTTCTGAACCTCTGGCACAATTACCAATTGCAATTGGGGTCTTATGAAACACAAGGCCTAGGAATGGGTGTGTCAGTAAATGCAGGTTAGTGAGGCACATGAGGTAGCCAGCGTGATCTGATGGTTTGAGTGTTGGATTAAAACTCTGGAGACTAGCGTTTGAATCACTTCTAACCAATGAAATAATGGTTTCAGTTGCAACTACACAATCACTTACAGAAAATCAGTGGAAAAGTTTGGGCATGATCTATTCTGCACAGAAGTTGAGAGACACTGGTTCAAGGGAGTTCTCATCTCTCAGGCTTGCTTTGGCTATGCATGCACTAGCTTATTGATGACAGAAGGTTTATTTGTTTACATTTGTGTTTGCAGCACACACACATACAATTGTTCTCATCTTCTGAGCCTGCAAACTAATGCTCTCTCATTTTGCTTGCATGGGGGGGGGGGGGGAGGAAATCCCATTGAGTCATGCACTGATATTTTCCCATGTATATTATTGCTTCTTCCATTGTTATTCAAAGTATATTATTTTCTTTTTATCGCATCCTAAGACAAGAATGGTATGTGTAAGAGTATGATAAGTATGATATTTTTAAAATATAAAATATGGTTTGTGGCATAAAATAGCATAATGCCTTACAAGGTATAGTATGGCTATGAATCAAGTTCTTTTTAGGCTTGCCGTGTACCTCCTAGCTGGGCTGATGTGCTTTGACCAGCTATAAGATAAATAGATATTCAACAGTTGAAGGTTTGTTCCAGTGTACAGATGTAGTGATGGGAAGAGCTTGATTTGGTTGAGTTTCTCCTGTAAGGCTGAAAGTGCAAGAGGGTGGATATAGCCACACAGCACAAAATAATGTTTTGTTACTGAATTGTTAATTTATCTCACTACTGCTGAGGATAGTTGTAAACCAAATGAAGACAGAAGATTATTGTAATCCAGATTTTGGCTCTTTCTAAATAAGCTTTCATGGGTCTAAACATGAAATTGGATTCATATGATGTCAAGGAGATAAATAAACCTTGGTGTTGTTCATGAAAACTAATTGACCATTCTCTGCAAAGAGTTAAGCATGTGTTGGAGCATTTCATGGCAGAGCAGCAGTGATTACACAAATGCAGGAAAAGGAAGTTTATTGTTGACACAGGTACTCTAGAACTGATTTTCAGGCAACATACAGGTTGTTACCAATTTTGCTTACTTGCAGGTATATGCAGGGAAAGGGAAAATTACTTTCTCCATCTATTATCATCAAGCATCCTTAAAGACCTTTACAAGCACAGTATATACATACAAGTGCCTTCCGTGACTTCAGTGTAGCTTTCTCCCACTAAGTGTACATAGGATAGGCTGCAGGGAGCCCATATTACTCTTGGGAGGATTCAATGATAATAACTGTCTTAGTATTTTTAGACTTGCTCATTTAGTATACTTCTGGTTGTTAATTCCTAAAGAGGCTCAACTACATAGAAGTCTTGGTGGTCCAATTTTGTCAGATCTTTTTTGGGGGTGCAAGGCTCAGCCTCCTTGCCTTCCCTGTTCCAGGGTTCACTGATAAAATGTTTGAATAATGGCAGATTATTAGGCCATGCTCTTATGTTGTTCTAAATATACACAAGCAACTTTTGAATTTTTTGTCATCTCTTTCGGAAAACTTCACCTGAAGTAGGAACTCTCATTGTTTTTATGTGGCTCATTGATTGTTACATTAACTGAGCCCCTATCTAGAATTGGAAGCCTTAAAGGTGGTAGTGCATGCACTGGTAACCTTAAGGCTGGACTTCTGCAATGTGCTGTAGATTGGGCTACCTCTGTACCAAGTTGGGAAACTTCAATTAGTTCAAATCATGGCAGCCAGACTGACTACTGGGACATCCAAGAGTGATCACATTGTACCAGTTGAGAGCAATTGGCTTACACATTGTAAACCACTTAGGGAGTGCTTAAGTACACTGATAAGTGGTATAGAAAGGTACTTGCTATTGCTACTTGCTACCAGTATTAAAATCACTCTATTGGCTACCAGTTAGTTTCCAGGCAAGGTACAAAATGTTGGTTACCTACAGGATTGCCTTCCACCTGTATAATCTAACGCATACACTCAGGTTCTCTGGTGGACATTTACTCCAGTCAGCCAAAACTAGGTTGGCAGCTGTTAGCCAGAGGACATTTTCTTCATCCGCCCCTAGATTGTGGAATGACCTGCCGGAAGAGACTCAACAGCTGCATACACTATCTGAATTTAACAGAGCATTGAAAACTATTCTCTTTGGCAGGTTTATCCAGATGATTTTTAAACTGTGAATTTTAAATGCTGAATTTTAGATGTGGATTGTTTTAATATATGCACATCTTATTTGTTCTTTTAAATTAATGTGTGTTTTAACCAATGTTTTTAACTGATGTCATTTGTTTGTTAATTGTTGTCCCCTGCCTCAATCCATGCGGAAAGGCTGGTAAGAAATAATAATAATAATAATAATAATAATAATAATAATAATAATAATAATAGCATGCACTCCAAGAGGGGAGAAGTGTCCATGCCCAGAAGGGGCAATGGAAGGGAAAGACATCACAGTTCCTTATACAAAATTCAAACTTTACCATACTAATGATTGCTTACTTCAATAACAACAACATGTACAAGTGCTATGTGACAGAGGTTAATCATTTAATCCTCCCACTGCTGTTATTTAGAATGCACAGTATCTATATCATATATCTTTGGAAAGCTGCTTGGCTCTTAAGTCTTTTCTCATATCCCCACTCTACTGAGATAATTTGAGTTTCTATGAGACATACGGGATACGACCTAAATCTTTACAATAGAAACAAAGCAAAATACATGCAGCCAGCAGATGGCAATGATAGCTATAGTAACAGTTTAACAATGATAAAATAGAATGCACAGCCTTTGTTGGCTTCCTGTTACAAATTAAAATACTATATTTTATTTCTGCGATAGGTTATTGCCCTCCCTCTTTTATGGTCTTTTTTTGCTATTTGGAAGGGAAACTGTGAAGAAGTCTTCTTACAGTGGACCCTTGTTATACGCTGGGGTTTGGTTCCAAGATCCCCCATGTATAACAAAATCCGTGTATGCTCAAGTCCCATTAAATATAATGACATAGCACAATGGTGTCCCTTATAAAAAATTGAAAATCAAGGTAAATTTATACTTTTTTGGTACATTTTCAAACCGTGTATGCTTGAATCCGTGTATAAAAAATCCGTGTATAAGAAGGGCCGACTGTATTTGCTAGTGCACTATCAGTAAACATCAGAATATATTTTCTATGACTGCACATGCCTTTGTTCTTTTTCTCCACTCCTCATCCATACTATTGGTTCTGTTGAGTCATACTTTATTGTTTCCTTCTATTATGTTAACTACATAACATGAGTTGATCCAGCATTTTTGATAGTAGCTTCATGTTGGCAGTCCTGAAATGCTAATTGTGGATATGCTTTAATAATATACCAAATAACAAGGCAACAATATACTGGAAGATTTATACATCCCTAATAAATTCTGCTCTAGTTTTGTTGCTTTACTATTGAAGGGCAACAGACCCTTTCATCAAACCTTCTTCCTTAGCTGTAATGTTTGAAAGGCAAAACAATATGCAAAGAGCTCAATAGGACAATTAGGCTAACAGGCAGTGGGATTTCCATATGAATCCATTTTACTCCAAAGGGGTGTTTAAAAACATTAGATCAGTGATACTCAGAATAGTGGTCCATGGCCCAGTGCCAGTTCATGACCCATCAGCTGACAGTTTGTTTAGAGCAAAGAAAGAAATAGGCATGTAGCAGAAGTGCTAAGAAACCCTGTCTACATTTGGGGAACTATCCTATAGCAGTCTGTGGCTGGGATATGCTAGTTCCCCAAATTTAAAAATGAACTGCAAGTTGACTGCCAGAGGGATCTGAATGAAAAGTTTTGGAATAAACACTCTTCTTCTGAATTTGCAGAGGAAAAGGCCTGTGGAAGTTTAAACACTCCCTGGCAAGATTTAATGGGGAGAGGGAGAGTTGAAGAAAACCATCTCTAGAGCAGGGATGAACAAATATATCAGGTGTGGAGCCACTTTGTCCCCCCACCAGACTGATTGTGGCCTGTTGTCTGGTCAAAAACGGCAGCTAGAAGTGACCAGAAGTCTTCTGGTTGGGACTGGGGGCTTTCCCAGATATTTGAGGTGGTTTTGGAGGGTAGGTTGAAAGGAGAACCGTTGTTCCTGGATGCTTCCTGGACTGACAGTTGGAAATTAGGGGACATTTGGAAACTGCAGGATTTTCATCTACAATTTTTGAAGGCGGCCATTTGGAGCCTGGGGAACTGCATGTAGTTCTTGAGGTTGTTAAGATTGGATATTGCTGACTGAGCTATTAATATGTTTTATGCTCATTGAAACATCAATATTGTGTCCACAGCAAGCAATTCATTAAACAGTTTGCATAACAATTAGATCTCTCATGCACACCAATGTAGTTGAAAGAAGGGAAAAAATAAAACAAAATATTCATAATGCACTTCAGATACTCCAAACTCAAGCAAAGAAAGAAACCACCCTCTTACCACCACCACATTTTTAAAGCCAAGCAAAGGTGGACTTCTTTCACTTGGTTTGCTCCCCTGACCTCAATCCACTTTACTGGAATCCACTCTCTTGGTGACATTTTCTGCAAGAAAAAGACTGGCCACTATCAAGGATGGAGCTTTTCCAACAGGCTTGAACCCTTTCCATCCAACCAGTTGCTATAAATAATGAGCTTCCCCCTTCTCCTTTCTCATCCTTGATTCCATTTGTGTCTTAAATTTAGATTCTGGGAGTAGGGACTGTCATACTTATTATGCAAGCTGCTCTGGAATTCTTTTTGGCTAAAGCATGGAGGGTAAATATTTGAAATAAATAGTGTTCTTGTGTGTGATCCCACAAACATTGAAAGAAACAGGTTATATATACATTAAATAAATACTTCTGTCATATATCAAGTTAAATATGTCTAATAAGGAGTGAATGCGACAGAGGAGGACAAATCTGAGTTCATTAGCTACCAAGAGAAGCATACTGCAGATTCTCCCTCCTGAATAGACACATTCCAATACATAACAAATTTTCCGATTTCTGATCCCTTCCCATTCTTCCTTATCTATTAAATGTGAAACTGATTTGCAAAGATCCAAAGCCTTTCTCTCTAAAGGAAATGTATCCCACACAATGTTGTCCTTGGTATTAGTTTACAAAGGGGGAGGGCATATTACTGTTAGATATGAAGGGAATCAATCTGCTCTTTTTTTCTTTTAAATCAAGAAAGCAGAAACAAGATCATGGTCCCAAATTCAGTATTCAGACTAATAATCTATTTAAATTTCAGAGTGAAAATAATTAACTCACCAGACATGAGTTTTCGGACCTTGTCTTGCCAAGCGAAGCAGAAGAACCCTTCAGTCAGATAACTATCATACTTCAGATTCCATCAGACAACTGGTTTGGAGCTTTAAAACTTGACATCAGATAGCAAAGCAGTGGGTTTCAAATGAGAGATTTGGCAACATTCCCTTTTTAAATTAAATTTGATGCTGTATGACAGCCAAATAGCAAGCGTAAAACTAAGGCAGATGTTTTCATTTTGTCCAATGGCCAGTTTCCACTTCAATTCCTCCAGCAAAGGACAAACCTGGCAGTTTCATGAGTGTATCTGAAGAACTCCTTGTGATATCACACCTGCATCATAATAGACAGCATGTTGCTGGAGCACCTGTACCCAAGCTTTGTCTAAGTGTTGTGATTTGCAAAGAGCAAGCCAGAAGGAAGCAATGGGATGACGTATATACTGAAATAATGGTACCACAAAATCTGAAGTGTCAGTGACAAGACAACCACCTTTGGACAAGAATGAAATGAGCTCATTGAATCCAAATCATATGGCAAGAGGCTTGAGCACTGACCATTTAGTTTCTTTGAAGTCTGCCTCATGTGACTAAAATGTTTTTCCTTTTTAAATAAATGAATCTAATTGGTACGAAATGCTATCTACATATATCTAAATTTAAACTGAGGAACATGTTCATTTGATGGAAGGCTGAAGCAGATGGTAGACATGTGGCACCAAGCCTACAGCATAACTACAGTGGTACCCCGGGATACGAATTGATCGCGTTACGAAATTTCCGGGATACGAAAAAGTTAGATTGGAAAAAACTGTTCCGGGATACGATGTTTTTTTCGGGTTACGAAATTTATTTCGGCGCGAAATTCAAATGCAAAGCGCGGCTAGCGGCTTTCCAGCGCTAACGGAAAGCCTTTTCGGGTTGCGAAATTACTCGGGTTACGAACGGAGCGGCAGAACGAATTAATTTCGTAACCCGAGGTAGCACTGTATAGTGAAACTCTTCTGCCTAAATGTGTAAAACATGAGTCTGTTCTTCAAAAATGTTGGTGTATACCTACTTGATAGTGTTGCTTTCTCCAGATTTTTTTTTTAGTACATCCACAGCAGAAGTGGGATTTGAATCTTTCACCATTCTAGACTGAAGGCACTGTTGCAATGCAGTTGAAGAAGTCAACACTTTGTCCTCAGATAAATGACCACCTAATAAAATCCATCAAATCATGATGAAATGAATTAAATCATCATCATTGTTAAAAATCTAGTGAATGTTTCTCCTGTATCTTTGAAGGATGGAAAGTTACTTTGAGAAGAAACAGCTAATATCTGGAGTTTTGACATTAAAAAAACATATATCTCAGTGTCCTCAGCGTAGAGACCTGGCAAGAGAAAATTTTCATAGAATTTCCAGAATGTGGTGTGTGTGTGTGTAATCTTACTTTATAGAATAATAAATAAAGTGTTAGTCTCAATAATAGACAAAAACATAGATTTGGATGTCTGTCAGTCTGTCAAGGGTATGAATAGTGATCTCAGTTGGAATTGAAATACAGAAAATGCTTAGCAGTGGCTCTTAATAACAGATGGTAACAGCTATGTCTTTGCACATATTAGCTGATTAACATGTGCTGAAAGCCTATGTCAGTATGCATGTCAAAGAAGCTAGAGGTGAACCTCTGTGAGATTCCTTCTGTGAGAATCTTTTTTTCTTTTCTTTTCTAATTATTTTTATTCCACAAGTGTTCACATACAAAAAACAAAAACAAAAAACCCAACACAAATTATGACATAAAAAAACAATAAAATGCCTTTGAAACTAATTGCTAAACTTGCATACCTTACATACATATCTGACAATAACAAAAAACTTTTTTGATACCTTAAAAAAACATATAGCATATATGGTCCACCTCTCATTTACCTAATATGTATCTATATGGAACTTTCTAAAAAGTGTTTTGTAATCTGTACAGTCGGCCCTTGTTATATGCTGGGGTTTGGTTCCAAGATTCCCCATGGATATTAAAATCCGTGGATGCTCAAGTCCCATTAAATATAATGACATAGCAAAATGGTGTCCCTTATAAAAAATGGAAAATTAAGGTTTGATATTTGAAATTGATACTTTTTTTTAAACATTTTAAAACCGTGGATGCTTGAATCCATATATAAAAAATCTGTGTATAAGAAGGGTTTACTATAATATTCTTCTTTGACCTGTGTTCGTTTTAAATGTTCAGTCCTCTTCTTAATGAACTTGTGTTTAAGTATTTTCTCTCAGGCTATAGATCTTCAAAGTAGGCCTTAACCTTATATTGTTTTATTATGCTATATTAGTATTGTATTTCAGATTCTTTTATTTTCTTTTATTTTTACTAGATTTAAATATCTGAATACTTTGAGTCCGTGTGTGTATATGTGTAGTAAATCTTGGTCTCGTCCTTTTCTTTATCTAAATACATATGCTTGACCATTTTCTCTTGCAGAATTTTAACAGTGGTTTCTAGTCTTCTTCCCATCTCTCAATAGGATTTCCTTTTAACAGCACTGTTAATTTGTCCATTTCCATCATATCTAGGCATTTTTTAAGCCAGTCATCTATTGATGGTGTGTCTTTCTCCTTCCATTTTTTAGTACATGCTATTCTTGTGGCTATAACTGAGTAGAGGATGTATTTCAGTAATTTTCTTTCTTCTTCTCCTTCTACTAGAAAACACTCTGGTGTCATTTTAATCAATTTTTAGGTTGTTAGTTATAATGTCTTGTGTACATCCTTTTTACTAATGAAATTTGTTTTTAGAGTTCCTTCATTCAAAAACAACTACCTTGAGATAAATGACTCTCCACATGCTCATGGATTCAAATATGTGCTAAAGGCTGAAATCCTTATTAGATAATAAAGCTTCTCCATTAGTAATGTGATGAACTGGTTTGAGCATTGGACTATGAATCTGATGGTCAGTGTTTGATTCCCTGCTTCAGCTTAAAAACCCACTCGGTTACTTAAGGCAAGTCAGGCTCCTTCAGCCACAGAGGATGGAAATGGCAAGCCTTCTCTGAAGAAATTTGCCAAGAAAACCCTATGCCAGGGTTGCCTTAGATGGACCAAAAGGACTGTGCCAGGACTGTAGTAACTGCAAGGACCTGGTCTTGATCTGGGCCACTAGAAGGAACGGATTATATCTGCTCCTTTTTTGCCCAATTCTTCTTTCTTGGGGTAGCGTTAGCACAGCTTCTGGCCATGTTCAAGGCATACATCATTTAAATGCCATGCCCCCAATGTGGCTTGAAGCCATGTCATTTTGCTCATGTGTTTCAGGCCATTAGTCACTTGAACTGATTATTTCTGGCAGATGATTTTGAATGATGAACACACTTTCTCATGCTATTCAGCAGAGACACATATAAATGACCTTAACATTTATATATTTGGAAATATATTGCATTTGCATTTGTAAGGGCCTATGGAGAATATTGAGTTTTTTCCAACAAGGACTTTACCACACGGGGGGAATCAGGGAGAAATCAGGTGTTTAAAAGGCATTTTCCAGGGACATTTGCACCTTCGTGGGGAAGACTTTCCCATACATCATGATTAAAGAGGACTTATCCTGGGAAGCACCAGGAATGCTCTAGCAACAAATCATTCACGGGATTTCCCCATGAATGATCTGTTGTTGGAGCATTCCTGGTTCTTCCTGGGAGAATTCCTCTTTAATCATGACGACATGGGAAAATCTTTCCCATGATAGTGCAAACATCCCAGGAAAATGCCTTTTTAAAACTCCAATTTCCCCTGTGTGATAAAGTCCATATTTTAATACATGAATGTAGTGAACACTGAGTTTATGGCAAATTAAGATACCTGTTGGTTGATAAAATGCATTGATCAGAAAGAGATGGTGGATTCTAAATGAATCCCATTACTGTGGTCCTTGAAGCTTTTCATAAGTGTCCATCCTATTCAGAGAAGCGTTCCCAGGTATTGCGTGATTATTATTTGCTATTTGACGTTTTTAATTTGTTGCCTGTTTTACTGAACCCTTCCCTGTATTGTTATGTATTATTTATATGTATTAAGCTATTATTTCTTAGATTGTATGCCATAGGCAGGTTTACTCTTATCTATTTTATTGTTTGTATGTACAGCGTTGTGCAAATCTACAGTACTATATAAATAAAGC